>NW_026867515.1:35347-315380 GCF_020745735.1 Hemiscyllium ocellatum
AGTGGAAAATGAGTCGTTGTTCTTTCATCTGAGCTAGAACACTGCTGCAAGCCTGAGACAGAGATGTTGGTCAGGGAACAGGGTGATGTGTTAAAGTGGCAGACAACCGCCAGGTCAGGCCTTTTTCCTGCGGCAGAACCGGATGTTTCAGCGAAGCAGTCACCCAGTTTATGCTTCATGCTACATTGGGAAACGACACTGTGAGTAGCGAATGCAGTGGACTAGGTTGTGGCAAAAGTGCTGCTTCACCCTGCAGGTATGTTTGAGCCCTTGGATATTCAGGAGGAGCAGGTAAATGGGCAGGTGTTTACACATTCGGGCGTTGCAGGCGAAAGCGACTTGGCACTATGGAGGTGGGTGTGGGGTGTTGCGAGTGAAAGGAAGAGTGGACCCGAAGTGTAACCCCTGGCACAACGGGTGCGTGTTGGACCATAACCCATTCTCTCCTATTCACTCAATGTCGTCTTTAGCAGCTTTCCCCGTATAACTGCGCTCTGTTCTGCACCTCGCCTTCTCATCTGCTTCCGAAAAAAAGCTTGGACATAAATATTTCACAGTGATATACTGGCCCAATGTGCACAGTCGAGTTGATACACTCGTGGAGATCTGCGTGGTCTTCTCCTGTTCTCTGTATCCCATGGTGAGGAGGGTAATGCTTGTCACTGGCCGCTCGGTGTCATAGAAAATTTCAAAACAAAATGTTTGAATTGTCTGCCAGTGGAGAGAGCCCGGTTCCTGGGGACGTGACAAACAGCAGCAGGGAGTGAATGAGAAGCACTGTTCGAGAAACCTTTGCCGCTAGCAATTCTTAGAGCAATCTCAAATGTATTTCATAGTGAGCACGTCTCAGGTCACTCAAGCGGTGTGGGGCATCTATCGCGCGCCGGCTCGCTGGCTCGTTGGTCTAGGCGTATGATTCTCGCTTTGGGTGCCGTACTGTGATGAGTTGCGAGAGGTCCCGGGTTCAAATCCGGACGAGCCCGAGTTTTTCTAAAACTTGACTTGTGCAAAACTGCCTGATTAATTTTCTCAAAAAGCACCTTGGTGAAACGAGGTTGGGCTGTCTGGAGTACGGACAAGGCAGAAAACAGGGAAGTGAAATGGTTGGATGTAGTGTCGAACAGGTTGACGTGAGCTGTGCGGTGTTTGGGAATGTCAGCAATGAAGGTAGATTGGAAAATTGGGACAGCTCTCCTCGAGAAACCGAAGTTTTCCAAGTCATGAGGGACCTAGAAACAGGAAATAATGTTGTGAAAATGTTCCCACACCTGAAAGGTCCACAACGATTCGGCAGAATTTTAAGGTCACCAGGAAAACAAGTAAAAGTGACAGGAGGAAGAACTTTTCGTACAGGGAGTGGTTAGTGTCAGTAAGTCCCTGTCGGACATTGACAAAGAGGAAGATTCAATGAACACAAAAGGGAATTCGGTGGTCACGTTCAGATGTGCAGATTTACGCTGAGAATGAAACGAATAGACACACGTTGACTTAAGTATAGAACCAGCAGAGCGAAGGTGGGCCGCATGGCCTCCGTCTGCGCTGCGACACATGTTGTGATTCAGTGTGAAATCACATCACATTCGACCAACAGAATGTGGGAATTTAGTAAAAACGTTTCTATTTACACAGCCTCCGTACGTCTGCGAAACAGCATATCACACGACAGCAGCGGAGGTCTTTGACATCAGTCTCGAACGTGCGAGCCGCGTGCCAGATGAAAAGCTGAATCGCTCTGTGGACAGGGCTCAGAGCGTGGCAGCAGAGTGGCGCAGCGGGAGCGTGCTGGGCCCATAACCCAGAGGTCGATGGATCGAAACCATCCTCTGCTATTATTCAATGTCACCTCGAGCTGATTTCCTTTGGATCGGTGCTCTCTTCTGCCAGCTGCATACCCGAATGGCATGTAGCATATCGATGCACTCGCCAAATCCACTCCATGCAAGGTGCGTGGTTTTAGAGGTCTCAGTGGCATTCTGTTGTTCGGGGGCGTTTATTCTGAACTGGATCGCAAAACCAGTTCTCTGCGATGCCAATCAGCTGTCAAGTTGAAACAAATGTCTTGCGGTTTCGTCCATTCCCTGCAGTAATTCGCTACCCTGGTTCAGACGTGAATGACAAGCATGTCAAAAACCTCATCACGACTCAGACACAGTTCCCCCACGATTAGGACGGATCCCACCGATTGTGAATAACCTCAGAGAGAGAGAGAGACAGGCAATCGGCGTGGATTCGATGGGTTGAACGGCTTGTGTCTACGCGAGAATGGTGCTACGTGTTTATGGCGTCCCACTGCCTGTCTCTGGGACAGAGAGGCTGAGGGAGCAAAACTGGTTCATTTTTAACCGTCCCTTCCGTGTTGGACTGCCTGCAGTCCCTCAGCTCAGGGCCGTGGGGAGGACTCTCAGTGAGTGAAGGTTTCACTCGGATTCTCTTCATCTGGGACACTTGGGGCTCAGATGTTAACTGCTGCGCGGTAGCAACAAAGAAAGCGATGCCCACTTTGCAATAGACTTTCCGTAAGATTGCTGCGTGAAGACGATTTCTGAACACCAAGAAGGCTGCACAACAATGTGAATTTACCTGGGCGAAGAGTCCTCGGTGTCCATTTCCTCTGTCCTGCCAGCACAGCATCTTTCTATCGCTCCGATAACAGACCTTTGGAGAAAGTTCACAATCAAAGTTGTTCATGTTCCCCGCATTAATGCAACTGACACCTCTCACCCCAACGGTTTCAGAGAGTGAGAGAGAGAGAGAGAGAGAGAGAGACTCTACCCGCCCCCACCCTACACCCCGCCCCCCCCCCACCCCCAGAACAACGTGCAAGTAGAAATAAATTGGTTTAATTATCGAGGAGTGGAGATAGTCCAGTTCCTGGGATGAGACAAACATCATCGCCCCGGGGACAAAATGACAAGCAGAAGTTCTGGAAACGCTTTGCTGCTTGCAATTCTTGGAGCAATGTGGAATGTACTTCACACTGAGCAACTTTCAGCTGGCTCAGAGTCTCCAATGTACATTGCTGTGTTTGCCGCCAGCTCAGAGAGAGAGAACAATAGGAAGGACGTAGGAGTGAATAACGATCCGCGTGAGAGGGCGAATAGCTGCTCATGGAGACTGTTAGTGGCTAACAATACGTAGTGTGTCATAGCAGACGAGGTGATAACAAGGAGTCGTTTGTGTGGTAGGGTCAAGGACATGGGGGAGTTCAGGCCCTAAAGTTATGGAACTCGATATTGAAGACCGGAGGGCTGTAAGGTCTCCAAGTGGAAAATGAGTTGTTGTTCTTTCATCTGGAGCTAGAACACTGCTGCAAGCCTGAGACAGAGATGTTGGTCAGGGAACAGGGTGATGTGTTAAAGTGGCAGACAACCGCCAGGTCAGGGCCTTTTTCCTGCGGGCAGAACCGGGATGTTCAGCGAAGCAGTCACCCAGTTTATGCTTCATGCTACATTGGGGAAACGACACTGTGAGTAGCGAATGCAGTGGACTAGGTTGTGGCAAAAGTGCTGCTTCACCTGGCAGGTATGTTTGAGCCCTTGGATATTCAGGAGGGAGCAGGTAAATGGGCAGGTGTTACACATTCGGCGGTTGCAGGCGAAAGCGACTTGGCACTATGGGAGGTGGGTGTGGGGTGTTGCGAGTGAAGGAAGAGTGGACCCGAAGTGTAACCCCTGGCACAACGGGTGCGTGTTGGGACCATAACCCACTCTCTCCTATTCACTCAATGTCGTCTTTAGCAGCTTTCCCGTATAACTGCGCTCTGTTCTGCACCTCGCCTTCTCATCTGCTTCCGGAAAAAAGCTTGGACATAAATATTTCACAGTGATATACTGGCCCAATGTGCACGAGTTGATACACTCGTGGAGATCTGCGTGGTCTTCTCCTGTTCTCTGTATCCCATGGTGAGGAGGGTAATGCTTGTCACTGGCCGCTCGGGTGTCATAGAAAAGTTTCAAAACAAAATGTTGAATTATCTGCCAGTGGAGAGAGCCCGGTTCCTGGGGACGTGACAAACAGCAGCAGGGAGACTGAATGAGAAGCAGCTGTTCGAGAAACTCTTTGCCGCTAGCAATTCTTAGAGCAATCTCAAATGTATTTCATAGTGAGCACGTCTCAGGTCACTCAAGCGGTGTGGGGCATTCATCGCGCGCCGGCTCGCTGGCTCGTTGGTCTAGGCGTATGATTCTCGCTTTGGGTGCCGTACTGTGATGAGTTGCGAGAGGTCCCGGGTTCAAATCCCGGACGAGCCCGAGGTTTTTCTAAAACTTGACTTGTGCAAAACTGCCTGATTAATTTTCTCAAAAAGCACCTTGGTGAAACGAGGTTGGGCTGTCTGGAGTACGGACAAGGCAGAAAACAGGGAAGTGAAATGGTTGGATGTAGTGTCGAACAGGTTGACGTGAGCTGTGCGGTGTTTGGGGAATGTCAGCAATGAAGGTAGATTGGAAAATTGGGACAGCTCTCCTCGGAGAACCGAAGTTTTCCAAGTCATGAGGGACCTAGAAACAGGAAATAATGTTGTGAAAATGTTCCCACACCTGAAAGGTCCACAACGATTCGGCAGAATTTTAAGGTCACCAGGAAAACAAGTAAAAGTGACAGGAGGAAGAACGTTTTCGTACAGGGAGTGGTTAGTGTCAGTAAGTCCCTGTCGGACATTGACAAAGAGGAAGATTCAATGAACACAAAAGGGAATTCGGTGGTCACGTTCAGATGTGCAGATTTACGCTGAGAATGAAAACGAATAGACACACGTTGACTTAAGTATAGAACCAGCAGAGCGAAGGTGGGCCGCATGGCCTCCGTCTGCGCTGCGACACATGTTGTGATTCAGTGTGAAATCACAGTTCGACCAACAGAATGTGGGAATTTAGTAAAAACGTTTCTATTTACACAGCCTCCGTACGTCTGCGAAACAGCATATCACACGACAGCAGCGGAGGTCTTTGACATCAGTCTCGAACGTGCGAGCCGCGTGCCAGATGAAAAGCTGAATCGCTCTGTGGACAGGGCTCAGAGCGTGGCAGCAGAGTGGCGCAGCGGGAGCGTGCTGGGCCCATAACCCAGAGGTCGATGGATCGAAACCATCCTCTGCTATTATTCAATGTCACCTCGAGCTGATTTCCTTTGGATCGGTGCTCTCTTCTGCCAGCTGCATACCCGAATGGCATGTAGCATATCGATGCACTCGCCAAATCCACTCCATGCAAGGTGCGTGGTTTTTAGAGGTCTCAGTGGCATTCTGTTGTTCGGCGGTTTTTATTCTGAACTGGATCGCAAAACCAGTTCTCTGCGATGCCAATCAGCTGGTCAAGTTGAAACAAATGTCTTGCGGTTTCGTCCATTCCCTGCAGTAATTCGCTACCCTGGTTCAGACGTGAATGACAAGCATGTCAAAAACCTCATCACGACTCAGACACAGTTCCCCCACGATTAGGACGGATCCCACCGATTGTGAATAACCTCAGAGAGAGAGAGAGACAGGCAATCGGCGTGGATTCGATGGGTTGAACGGCTTGTGTCTACGCGAGAATGGTGCTACGTGTTTATGGCGTCCCACTGCCTGTCTCTGGGACAGAGAGGCTGAGGGAGCAAAACTGGTTCATTTTAACCGTCCCTTCCGTGTTGGACTGCCTGCAGTCCCTCAGCTCAGGGCCGTGGGGAGGACTCTCAGTGAGTGAAGGTTTCACTCGGAGTCTCTTCATCTGGACACTTGGGGCTCAGATGTTAACTGCTGCGCGGTAGCAACAAAGAAAGCGATGCCCACTTTGCAATAGACTTTCCGTAAGATTGCTGCGTGAAGACGATTTCTGAACACCAAGAAGGCTGCACAACAATGTGAATTTACCTGGGCGAAGAGTCCTCGGTGTCCATTTCTCTCTGTCCTGCCAGCACAGCATCTTTCTATCGCTCCGATAACAGACCTTTGGAGAAAGTTCACAATCAAAGTTGTTCATGTTCCCCGCATTAATGCAACTGACACCTCTCACCCCAACGGTTTCAGAGAGTGAGAGAGAGAGAGAGAGAGAGAGACTCTACCCGCCCCCCCCCCAAACCCCCCCCCCCCCCCCCCAACCCCCAGAACAACGTGCAAGTAGAAATAAATTGGTTTAATTATCGAGGAGTGGAGATAGTCCAGTTCCTGGGGATGAGACAAACATCATCGCCCCGGGGACAAAATGACAAGCAGAAGTTCTGGAAACGCTTTGCTGCTTGCAATTCTTGGAGCAATGTGGAATGTACTTCACACTGAGCAACTTTCAGCTGGCTCAGAGTCTCCAATGTACATTGCTGTGTTTGCCGCCAGCTCAGAGAGAGAGAACAATAGGAAGGACGTAGGAGTGAATAACGATCCGCGTGAGAGGGCGAATAGCTGCTCATGGAGACTGTTAGTGGCTAACAATACGTAGTGTGTCATAGCAGACGAGGTGATAACAAGGAGTCGTTTGTGTGGTAGGGGTCAAGGACATGGGGGAGTTCAGGCCCTAAAGTTATGGAACTCGATATTGAAGACCGGAGGGCTGTAAGGTCTCCAAGTGGAAAATGAGTTGTTGTTCTTTCATCTGGAGCTAGAACACTGCTGCAAGCCTGAGACAGAGATGTTGGTCAGGGAACAGGGTGATGTGTTAAAGTGGCAGACAACCGCCAGGTCAGGGCCTTTTTCCTGCGGGCAGAACCGGGATGTTCAGCGAAGCAGTCACCCAGTTTATGCTTCATGCTACATTGGGGAAACGACACTGTGAGTAGCGAATGCAGTGGACTAGGTTGTGGCAAAAGTGCTGCTTCACCTGGCAGGTATGTTTGAGCCCTTGGATATTCAGGAGGGAGCAGGTAAATGGGCAGGTGTTACACATTCGGCGGTTGCAGGCGAAAGCGACTTGGCACTATGGGAGGTGGGTGTGGGGTGTTGCGAGTGAAGGAAGAGTGGACCCGAAGTGTAACCCCTGGCACAACGGGTGCGTGTTGGGACCATAACCCACTCTCTCCTATTCACTCAATGTCGTCTTTAGCAGCTTTCCCGTATAACTGCGCTCTGTTCTGCACCTCGCCTTCTCATCTGCTTCCGGAAAAAAGCTTGGACATAAATATTTCACAGTGATATACTGGCCCAATGTGCACAGTCGAGTTGATACACTCGTGGAGATCTGCGTGGTCTTCTCCTGTTCTCTGTATCCCATGGTGAGGAGGGTAATGCTTGTCACTGGCCGCTCGGGTGTCATAGAAGAGTTTCAAAACAAAATGGTTGAATTATCTGCCAGTGGAGAGAGCCCGGTTCCTGGGGACGTGACAAACAGCAGCAGGGAGACTGAATGAGAAGCAGCTGTTCGAGAAACTCTTTGCCGCTAGCAATTCTTAGAGCAATCTCAAATGTATTTCATAGTGAGCACGTCTCAGGTCACTCAAGCGGTGTGGGGCATTCATCGCGCGCCGGCTCGCTGGCTCGTTGGTCTAGGCGTATGATTCTCGCTTTGGGTGCCGTACTGTGATGAGTTGCGAGAGGTCCCGGTTCAAATCCCGGACGAGCCCGAGGTTTTTCTAAAACTTGACTTGTGCAAAACTGCCTGATTAATTTTCTCAAAAAGCACCTTGGTGAAACGAGGTTGGGCTGTCTGGAGTACGGACAAGGCAGAAAACAGGGAAGTGAAATGGTTGGATGTAGTGTCGAACAGGTTGACGTGAGCTGTGCGGTGTTTGGGGAATGTCAGCAATGAAGGTAGATTGGAAAATTGGGACAGCTCTCCTCGGAGAACCGAAGTTTTCCAAGTCATGAGGGACCTAGAAACAGGAAATAATGTTGTGAAAATGTTCCCACACCTGAAAGGTCCACAACGATTCGGCAGAATTTTAAGGTCACCAGGAAAACAAGTAAAAGTGACAGGAGGAAGAACGTTTTCGTACAGGGAGTGGTTAGTGTCAGTAAGTCCCTGTCGGACATTGACAAAGAGGAAGATTCAATGAACACAAAAGGGAATTCGGTGGTCACGTTCAGATGTGCAGATTTACGCTGAGAATGAAACGAATAGACACACGTTGACTTAAGTATAGAACCAGCAGAGCGAAGGTGGGCCGCATGGCCTCCGTCTGCGCTGCGACACATGTTGTGATTCAGTGTGAAATCACATCACAGTTCGACCAACAGAATGTGGGAATTTAGTAAAAACGTTTCTATTTACACAGCCTCCGTACGTCTGCGAAACAGCATATCACACGACAGCAGCGGAGGTCTTTGACATCAGTCTCGAACGTGCGAGCCGCGTGCCAGATGAAAAGCTGAATCGCTCTGTGGACAGGGCTCAGAGCGTGGCAGCAGAGTGGCGCAGCGGGAGCGTGCTGGGCCCATAACCCAGAGGTCGATGGATCGAAACCATCCTCTGCTATTATTCAATGTCACCTCGAGCTGATTTCCTTTGGATCGGTGCTCTCTTCTGCCAGCTGCATACCCGAATGGCATGTAGCATATCGATGCACTCGCCAAATCCACTCCATGCAAGGTGCGTGGTTTTAGAGGTCTCAGTGGCATTCTGTTGTTCGGCGGCGGTTTTTATTCTGAACTGGATCGCAAAACCAGTTCTCTGCGATGCCAATCAGCTGGTCAAGTTGAAACAAATGTCTTGCGGTTTCGTCCATTCCCTGCAGTAATTCGCTACCCTGGTTCAGACGTGAATGACAAGCATGTCAAAAACCTCATCACGACTCAGACACAGTTCCCCCACGATTAGGACGGATCCCACCGATTGTGAATAACCTCAGAGAGAGAGAGAGACAGGCAATCGGCGTGGATTCGATGGGTTGAACGGCTTGTGTCTACGCGAGAATGGTGCTACGTGTTTATGGCGTCCCACTGCCTGTCTCTGGGACAGAGAGGCTGAGGGAGCAAAACTGGTTCATTTTTAACCGTCCCTTCCGTGTTGGACTGCCTGCAGTCCCTCAGCTCAGGGCCGTGGGGAGGACTCTCAGTGAGTGAAGGTTTCACTCGGAGTCTCTTCATCTGGGACACTTGGGGCTCAGATGTTAACTGCTGCGCGGTAGCAACAAAGAAAGCGATGCCCACTTTGCAATAGACTTTCCGTAAGATTGCTGCGTGAAGACGATTTCTGAACACCAAGAAGGCTGCACAACAATGTGAATTTACCTGGGCGAAGAGTCCTCGGTGTCCATTTCTCTCTGTCCTGCCAGCACAGCATCTTTCTATCGCTCCGATAACAGACCTTTGGAGAAAGTTCACAATCAAAGTTGTTCATGTTCCCCGCATTAATGCAACTGACACCTCTCACCCCAACGGTTTCAGAGAGTGAGAGAGAGAGAGAGAGAGAGAGACTCTACCCGCCCCCACCCTACACCCCGCCCCACCCCCCCAACCCCCAGAACAACGTGCAAGTAGAAATAAATTGGTTTAATTATCGAGGAGTGGAGATAGTCCAGTTCCTGGGGATGAGACAAACATCATCGCCCCGGGGACAAAATGACAAGCAGAAGTTCTGGAAACGCTTTGCTGCTTGCAATTCTTGGAGCAATGTGGAATGTACTTCACACTGAGCAACTTTCAGCTGGCTCAGAGTCTCCAATGTACATTGCTGTGTTTGCCGCCAGCTCAGAGAGAGAGAACAATAGGAAGGACGTAGGAGTGAATAACGATCCGCGTGAGAGGGCGAATAGCTGCTCATGGAGACTGTTAGTGGCTAACAATACGTAGTGTGTCATAGCAGACGAGGTGATAACAAGGAGTCGTTTGTGTGGTAGGGGTCAAGGACATGGGGGAGTTCAGGCCCTAAAGTTATGGAACTCGATATTGAAGACCGGAGGGCTGTAAGGTCTCCAAGTGGAAAATGAGTTGTTGTTCTTTCATCTGGAGCTAGAACACTGCTGCAAGCCTGAGACAGAGATGTTGGTCAGGGAACAGGGTGATGTGTTAAAGTGGCAGACAACCGCCAGGTCAGGGCCTTTTTCCTGCGGGCAGAACCGGGATGTTCAGCGAAGCAGTCACCCAGTTTATGCTTCATGCTACATTGGGGAAACGACACTGTGAGTAGCGAATGCAGTGGACTAGGTTGTGGCAAAAGTGCTGCTTCACCTGGCAGGTATGTTTGAGCCCTTGGATATTCAGGAGGGAGCAGGTAAATGGGCAGGTGTTACACATTCGGCGGTTGCAGGCGAAAGCGACTTGGCACTATGGGAGGTGGGTGTGGGGTGTTGCGAGTGAAGGAAGAGTGGACCCGAAGTGTAACCCCTGGCACAACGGGTGCGTGTTGGGACCATAACCCACTCTCTCCTATTCACTCAATGTCGTCTTTAGCAGCTTTCCCGTATAACTGCGCTCTGTTCTGCACCTCGCCTTCTCATCTGCTTCCGGAAAAAAGCTTGGACATAAATATTTCACAGTGATATACTGGCCCAATGTGCACAGTCGAGTTGATACACTCGTGGAGATCTGCGTGGTCTTCTCCTGTTCTCTGTATCCCATGGTGAGGAGGGTAATGCTTGTCACTGGCCGCTCGGGTGTCATAGAAGAGTTTCAAAACAAAATGGTTGAATTATCTGCCAGTGGAGAGAGCCCGGTTCCTGGGGACGTGACAAACAGCAGCAGGGAGACTGAATGAGAAGCAGCTGTTCGAGAAACTCTTTGCCGCTAGCAATTCTTAGAGCAATCTCAAATGTATTTCATAGTGAGCACGTCTCAGGTCACTCAAGCGGTGTGGGGCATTCATCGCGCGCCGGCTCGCTGGCTCGTTGGTCTAGGCGTATGATTCTCGCTTAGGGTGCCTTACTGTGATGAGTTGCGAGAGGTCCCGGGTTCAAATCCCGGACGAGCCCGAGGTTTTTCTAAAACTTGACTTGTGCAAAACTGCCTGATTAATTTTCTCAAAAAGCACCTTGGTGAAACGAGGTTGGGCTGTCTGGAGTACGGACAAGGCAGAAAACAGGGAAGTGAAATGGTTGGATGTAGTGTCGAACAGGTTGACGTGAGCTGTGCGGTGTTTGGGGAATGTCAGCAATGAAGGTAGATTGGAAAATTGGGACAGCTCTCCTCGGAGAACCGAAGTTTTCCAAGTCATGAGGGACCTAGAAACAGGAAATAATGTTGTGAAAATGTTCCCACACCTGAAAGGTCCACAACGATTCGGCAGAATTTTAAGGTCACCAGGAAAACAAGTAAAAGTGACAGGAGGAAGAACGTTTTCGTACAGGGAGTGGTTAGTGTCAGTAAGTCCCTGTCGGACATTGACAAAGAGGAAGATTCAATGAACACAAAAGGGAATTCGGTGGTCACGTTCAGATGTGCAGATTTACGCTGAGAATGAAACGAATAGACACACGTTGACTTAAGTATAGAACCAGCAGAGCGAAGGTGGGCCGCATGGCCTCCGTCTGCGCTGCGACACATGTTGTGATTCAGTGTGAAATCACATCACAGTTCGACCAACAGAATGTGGGAATTTAGTAAAAACGTTTCTATTTACACAGCCTCCGTACGTCTGCGAAACAGCATATCACACGACAGCAGCGGAGGTCTTTGACATCAGTCTCGAACGTGCGAGCCGCGTGCCAGATGAAAAGCTGAATCGCTCTGTGGACAGGGCTCAGAGCGTGGCAGCAGAGTGGCGCAGCGGGAGCGTGCTGGGCCCATAACCCAGAGGTCGATGGATCGAAACCATCCTCTGCTATTATTCAATGTCACCTCGAGCTGATTTCCTTTGGATCGGTGCTCTCTTCTGCCAGCTGCATACCCGAATGGCATGTAGCATATCGATGCACTCGCCAAATCCACTCCATGCAAGGTGCGTGGTTTTAGAGGTCTCAGTGGCATTCTGTTGTTCGGCGGTTTTTATTCTGAACTGGATCGCAAAACCAGTTCTCTGCGATGCCAATCAGCTGGTCAAGTTGAAACAAATGTCTTGCGGTTTCGTCCATTCCCTGCAGTAATTCGCTACCCTGGTTCAGACGTGAATGACAAGCATGTCAAAAACCTCATCACGACTCAGACACAGTTCCCCCACGATTAGGACGGATCCCACCGATTGTGAATAACCTCAGAGAGAGAGAGAGAGAGAGCAGGCAATCGGCGTGGATTCGATGGGTTGAACGGCTTGTGTCTACGCGAGAATGGTGCTACGTGTTTATGGCGTCCCACTGCCTGTCTCTGGGACAGAGAGGCTGAGGGAGCAAAACTGGTTCATTTTTAACCGTCCCTTCCGTGTTGGACTGCCTGCAGTCCCTCAGCTCAGGGCCGTGGGGAGGACTCTCAGTGAGTGAAGGTTTCACTCGGAGTCTCTTCATCTGGACACTTGGGGCTCAGATGTTAACTGCTGCGCGGTAGCAACAAAGAAAGCGATGCCCACTTTGCAATAGACTTTCCGTAAGATTGCTGCGTGAAGACGATTTCTGAACACCAAGAAGGCTGCACAACAATGTGAATTTACCTGGGCGAAGAGTCCTCGGTGTCCATTTCTCTCTGTCCTGCCAGCACAGCATCTTTCTATCGCTCCGATAACAGACCTTTGGAGAAAGTTCACAATCAAAGTTGTTCATGTTCCCCGCATTAATGCAACTGACACCTCTCACCCCAACGGTTTCAGAGAGTGAGAGAGAGAGAGAGAGAGACTCTACCCGCCCCCACCCTACACCCCGCCCCACCCCCCACCCCCAGAACAACGTGCAAGTAGAAATAAATTGGTTTAATTATCGAGGAGTGGAGATAGTCCAGTTCCTGGGGATGAGACAAACATCATCGCCCCGGGGACAAAATGACAAGCAGAAGTTCTGGAAACGCTTTGCTGCTTGCAATTCTTGGAGCAATGTGGAATGTACTTCACACTGAGCAACTTTCAGCTGGCTCAGAGTCTCCAATGTACATTGCTGTGTTTGCCGCCAGCTCAGAGAGAGAGAACAATAGGAAGGACGTAGGAGTGAATAACGATCCGCGTGAGAGGGCGAATAGCTGCTCATGGAGACTGTTAGTGGCTAACAATACGTAGTGTGTCATAGCAGACGAGGTGATAACAAGGAGTCGTTTGTGTGGTAGGGGTCAAGGACATGGGGGAGTTCAGGCCCTAAAGTTATGGAACTCGATATTGAAGACCGGAGGGCTGTAAGGTCTCCAAGTGGAAAATGAGTTGTTGTTCTTTCATCTGGAGCTAGAACACTGCTGCAAGCCTGAGACAGAGATGTTGGTCAGGGAACAGGGTGATGTGTTAAAGTGGCAGACAACCGCCAGGTCAGGGCCTTTTTCCTGCGGGCAGAACCGGGATGTTCAGCGAAGCAGTCACCCAGTTTATGCTTCATGCTACATTGGGGAAACGACACTGTGAGTAGCGAATGCAGTGGACTAGGTTGTGGCAAAAGTGCTGCTTCACCTGGCAGGTATGTTTGAGCCCTTGGATATTCAGGAGGGAGCAGGTAAATGGGCAGGTGTTACACATTCGGCGGTTGCAGGCGAAAGCGACTTGGCACTATGGGAGGTGGGTGTGGGGTGTTGCGAGTGAAGGAAGAGTGGACCCGAAGTGTAACCCCTGGCACAACGGGTGCGTGTTGGGACCATAACCCACTCTCTCCTATTCACTCAATGTCGTCTTTAGCAGCTTTCCCGTATAACTGCGCTCTGTTCTGCACCTCGCCTTCTCATCTGCTTCCGGAAAAAAGCTTGGACATAAATATTTCACAGTGATATACTGGCCCAATGTGCACAGTCGAGTTGATACACTCGTGGAGATCTGCGTGGTCTTCTCCTGTTCTCTGTATCCCATGGTGAGGAGGGTAATGCTTGTCACTGGCCGCTCGGGTGTCATAGAAGAGTTTCAAAACAAAATGGTTGAATTATCTGCCAGTGGAGAGAGCCCGGTTCCTGGGGACGTGACAAACAGCAGCAGGGAGACTGAATGAGAAGCAGCTGTTCGAGAAACTCTTTGCCGCTAGCAATTCTTAGAGCAATCTCAAATGTATTTCATAGTGAGCACGTCTCAGGTCACTCAAGCGGTGTGGGGCATTCATCGCGCGCCGGCTCGCTGGCTCGTTGGTCTAGGCGTATGATTCTCGCTTAGGGTGCCTTACTGTGATGAGTTGCGAGAGGTCCCGGGTTCAAATCCCGGACGAGCCCGAGGTTTTTCTAAAACTTGACTTGTGCAAAACTGCCTGATTAATTTTCTCAAAAAGCACCTTGGTGAAACGAGGTTGGGCTGTCTGGAGTACGGACAAGGCAGAAAACAGGGAAGTGAAATGGTTGGATGTAGTGTCGAACAGGTTGACGTGAGCTGTGCGGTGTTTGGGGAATGTCAGCAATGAAGGTAGATTGGAAAATTGGGACAGCTCTCCTCGGAGAACCGAAGTTTTCCAAGTCATGAGGGACCTAGAAACAGGAAATAATGTTGTGAAAATGTTCCCACACCTGAAAGGTCCACAACGATTCGGCAGAATTTTAAGGTCACCAGGAAAACAAGTAAAAGTGACAGGAGGAAGAACGTTTTCGTACAGGGAGTGGTTAGTGTCAGTAAGTCCCTGTCGGACATTGACAAAGAGGAAGATTCAATGAACACAAAAGGGAATTCGGTGGTCACGTTCAGATGTGCAGATTTACGCTGAGAATGAAACGAATAGACACACGTTGACTTAAGTATAGAACCAGCAGAGCGAAGGTGGGCCGCATGGCCTCCGTCTGCGCTGCGACACATGTTGTGATTCAGTGTGAAATCACAGTTCGACCAACAGAATGTGGGAATTTAGTAAAAACGTTTCTATTTACACAGCCTCCGTACGTCTGCGAAACAGCATATCACACGACAGCAGCGGAGGTCTTTGACATCAGTCTCGAACGTGCGAGCCGCGTGCCAGATGAAAAGCTGAATCGCTCTGTGGACAGGGCTCAGAGCGTGGCAGCAGAGTGGCGCAGCGGGGAGCGTGCTGGGCCCATAACCCAGAGGTCGATGGATCGAAACCATCCTCTGCTATTATTCAATGTCACCTCGAGCTGATTTCCTTTGGATCGGTGCTCTCTTCTGCCAGCTGCATACCCGAATGGCATGTAGCATATCGATGCACTCGCCAAATCCACTCCATGCAAGGTGCGTGGTTTTCGAGGTCTCAGTGGCATTCTGTTGTTCGGCGGTTTTATTCTGAACTGGATCGCAAAACCAGTTCTCTGCGATGCCAATCAGCTGGTCAAGTTGAAACAAATGTCTTGCGGTTTCGTCCATTCCCTGCAGTAATTCGCTACCCTGGTTCAGACGTGAATGACAAGCATGTCAAAAACCTCATCACGACTCAGACACAGTTCCCCCACGATTAGGACGGATCCCACCGATTGTGAATAACCTCAGAGAGAGAGAGAGACAGGCAATCGGCGTGGATTCGATGGGTTGAACGGCTTGTGTCTACGCGAGAATGGTGCTACGTGTTTATGGCGTCCCACTGCCTGTCTCTGGGACAGAGAGGCTGAGGGAGCAAAACTGGTTCATTTTTAACCGTCCCTTCCGTGTTGGACTGCCTGCAGTCCCTCAGCTCAGGGCCGTGGGGAGGACTCTCAGTGAGTGAAGGTTTCACTCGGAGTCTCTTCATCTGGGACACTTGGGCTCAGATGTTAACTGCTGCGCGGTAGCAACAAAGAAAGCGATGCCCACTTTGCAATAGACTTTCCGTAAGATTGCTGCGTGAAGACGATTTCTGAACACCAAGAAGGCTGCACAACAATGTGAATTTACCTGGGCGAAGAGTCCTCGGTGTCCATTTCTCTCTGTCCTGCCAGCACAGCATCTTTCTATCGCTCCGATAACAGACCTTTGGAGAAAGTTCACAATCAAAGTTGTTCATGTTCCCCGCATTAATGCAACTGACACCTCTCACCCCAACGGTTTCAGAGAGTGAGAGAGAGAGAGAGAGAGAGAGACTCTACCCGCCCCCACCCTACACCCCGCCCCACCCCCAACCCCCAGAACAACGTGCAAGTAGAAATAAATTGGTTTAATTATCGAGGAGTGGAGATAGTCCAGTTCCTGGGGATGAGACAAACATCATCGCCCCGGGGACAAAATGACAAGCAGAAGTTCTGGAAACGCTTTGCTGCTTGCAATTCTTGGAGCAATGTGGAATGTACTTCACACTGAGCAACTTTCAGCTGGCTCAGAGTCTCCAATGTACATTGCTGTGTTTGCCGCCAGCTCAGAGAGAGAGAACAATAGGAAGGACGTAGGAGTGAATAACGATCCGCGTGAGAGGGCGAATAGCTGCTCATGGAGACTGTTAGTGGCTAACAATACGTAGTGTGTCATAGCAGACGAGGTGATAACAAGGAGTCGTTTGTGTGGTAGGGGTCAAGGACATGGGGGAGTTCAGGCCCTAAAGTTATGGAACTCGATATTGAAGACCGGAGGGCTGTCAGGTCTCCAAGTGGAAAATGAGTCGTTGTTCTTTCATCTGGAGCTAGAACACTGCTGCAAGCCTGAGACAGAGATGTTGGTCAGGGAACAGGGTGATGTGTTAAAGTGGCAGACAACCGCCAGGTCAGGGCCTTTTTCCTGCGGGCAGAACCGGGATGTTCAGCGAAGCAGTCACCCAGTTTATGCTTCATGCTACATTGGGGAAACGACACTGTGAGTAGCGAATGCAGTGGACTAGGTTGTGGCAAAAGTGCTGCTTCACCTGGCAGGTATGTTTGAGCCCTTGGATATTCAGGAGGGAGCAGGTAAATGGGCAGGTGTTACACATTCGGCGGTTGCAGGCGAAAGCGACTTGGCACTATGGGAGGTGGGTGTGGGTGTTGCGAGTGAAGGAAGAGTGGACCCGAAGTGTAACCCCTGGCACAACGGGTGCGTGTTGGGACCATAACCCACTCTCTCCTATTCACTCAATGTCGTCTTTAGCAGCTTTCCCGTATAACTGCGCTCTGTTCTGCACCTCGCCTTCTCATCTGCTTCCGGAAAAAAGCTTGGACATAAATATTTCACAGTGATATACTGGCCCAATGTGCACAGTCGAGTTGATACACTCGTGGAGATCTGCGTGGTCTTCTCCTGTTCTCTGTATCCCATGGTGAGGAGGGTAATGCTTGTCACTGGCCGCTCGGGTGTCATAGAAGAGTTTCAAAACAAAATGGTTGAATTATCTGCCAGTGGAGAGAGCCCGGTTCCTGGGACGTGACAAACAGCAGCAGGGAGACTGAATGAGAAGCAGCTGTTCGAGAAACTCTTTGCCGCTAGCAATTCTTAGAGCAATCTCAAATGTATTTCATAGTGAGCACGTCTCAGGTCACTCAAGCGGTGTGGGGCATTCATCGCGCGCCGGCTCGCTGGCTCGTTGGTCTAGGCGTATGATTCTCGCTTTGGGTGCCTTACTGTGATGAGTTGCGAGAGGTCCCGGGTTCAAATCCCGGACGAGCCCGAGGTTTTTCTAAAACTTGACTTGTGCAAAACTGCCTGATTAATTTTCTCAAAAAGCACCTTGGTGAAACGAGGTTGGGCTGTCTGGAGTACGGACAAGGCAGAAAACAGGGAAGTGAAATGGTTGGATGTAGTGTCGAACAGGTTGACGTGAGCTGTGCGGTGTTTGGGGAATGTCAGCAATGAAGGTAGATTGGAAAATTGGGACAGCTCTCCTCGGAGAACCGAAGTTTTCCAAGTCATGAGGGACCTAGAAACAGGAAATAATGTTGTGAAAATGTTCCCACACCTGAAAGGTCCACAACGATTCGGCAGAATTTTAAGGTCACCAGGAAAACAAGTAAAAGTGACAGGAGGAAGAACGTTTTCGTACAGGGAGTGGTTAGTGTCAGTAAGTCCCTGTCGGACATTGACAAAGAGGAAGATTCAATGAACACAAAAGGGAATTCGGTGGTCACGTTCAGATGTGCAGATTTACGCTGAGAATGAAACGAATAGACACACGTTGACTTAAGTATAGAACCAGCAGAGCGAAGGTGGGCCGCATGGCCTCCGTCTGCGCTGCGACACATGTTGTGATTCAGTGTGAAATCACATCACAGTTCGACCAACAGAATGTGGGAATTTAGTAAAAACGTTTCTATTTACACAGCCTCCGTACGTCTGCGAAACAGCATATCACACGACAGCAGCGGAGGTCTTTGACATCAGTCTCGAACGTGCGAGCCGCGTGCCAGATGAAAAGCTGAATCGCTCTGTGGACAGGGCTCAGAGCGTGGCAGCAGAGTGGCGCAGCGGGAGCGTGCTGGGCCCATAACCCAGAGGTCGATGGATCGAAACCATCCTCTGCTATTATTCAATGTCACCTCGAGCTGATTTCCTTTGGATCGGTGCTCTCTTCTGCCAGCTGCATACCCGAATGGCATGTAGCATATCGATGCACTCGCCAAATCCACTCCATGCAAGGTGCGTGGTTTTCGAGGTCTCAGTGGCATTCTGTTGTTCGGCGGTTTTTATTCTGAACTGGATCGCAAAACCAGTTCTCTGCGATGCCAATCAGCTGGTCAAGTTGAAACAAATGTCTTGCGGTTTCGTCCATTCCCTGCAGTAATTCGCTACCCTGGTTCAGACGTGAATGACAAGCATGTCAAAACCTCATCACGACTCAGACACAGTTCCCCCACGATTAGGACGGATCCCACCGATTGTGAATAACCTCAGAGAGAGAGAGAGAGAGAGAGACAGGCAATCGGCGTGGATTCGATGGGTTGAACGGCTTGTGTCTACGCGAGAATGGTGCTACGTGTTTATGGCGTCCCACTGCCTGTCTCTGGGACAGAGAGGCTGAGGGAGCAAAACTGGTTCATTTTAACCGTCCCTTCCGTGTTGGACTGCCTGCAGTCCCTCAGCTCAGGGCCGTGGGGAGGACTCTCAGTGAGTGAAGGTTTCACTCGGAGTCTCTTCATCTGGGACACTTGGGGCTCAGATGTTAACTGCTGCGCGGTAGCAACAAAGAAAGCGATGCCACTTTGCAATAGACTTTCCGTAAGATTGCTGCGTGAAGACGATTTCTGAACACCAAGAAGGCTGCACAACAATGTGAATTTACCTGGGCGAAGAGTCCTCGGTGTCCATTTCTCTCTGTCCTGCCAGCACAGCATCTTTCTATCGCTCCGATAACAGACCTTTGGAGAAAGTTCACAATCAAAGTTGTTCATGTTCCCCGCATTAATGCAACTGACACCTCTCACCCCAACGGTTTCAGAGAGTGAGAGAGAGAGAGAGAGAGAGAGAGACTCTACCCGCCCCCCCCCCAAACCCCCCCCCCCCCCCCACCCCCCAGAACAACGTGCAAGTAGAAATAAATTGGTTTAATTATCGAGGAGTGGAGATAGTCCAGTTCCTGGGGATGAGACAAACATCATCGCCCCGGGGACAAAATGACAAGCAGAAGTTCTGGAAACGCTTTGCTGCTTGCAATTCTTGGAGCAATGTGGAATGTACTTCACACTGAGCAACTTTCAGCTGGCTCAGAGTCTCCAATGTACATTGCTGTGTTTGCCGCCAGCTCAGAGAGAGAGAACAATAGGAAGGACGTAGGAGTGAATAACGATCCGCGTGAGAGGGCGAATAGCTGCTCATGGAGACTGTTAGTGGCTAACAATACGTAGTGTGTCATAGCAGACGAGGTGATAACAAGGAGTCGTTTGTGTGGTAGGGGTCAAGGACATGGGGGAGTTCAGGCCCTAAAGTTATGGAACTCGATATTGAAGACCGGAGGGCTGTCAGGTCTCCAAGTGGAAAATGAGTCGTTGTTCTTTCATCTGGAGCTAGAACACTGCTGCAAGCCTGAGACAGAGATGTTGGTCAGGGAACAGGGTGATGTGTTAAAGTGGCAGACAACCGCCAGGTCAGGGCCTTTTTCCTGCGGGCAGAACCGGGATGTTCAGCGAAGCAGTCACCCAGTTTATGCTTCATGCTACATTGGGGAAACGACACTGTGAGTAGCGAATGCAGTGGACTAGGTTGTGGCAAAAGTGCTGCTTCACCTGGCAGGTATGTTTGAGCCCTTGGATATTCAGGAGGGAGCAGGTAAATGGGCAGGTGTTACACATTCGGCGGTTGCAGGCGAAAGCGACTTGGCACTATGGGAGGTGGGTGTGGGTGTTGCGAGTGAAGGAAGAGTGGACCCGAAGTGTAACCCCTGGCACAACGGGTGCGTGTTGGGACCATAACCCACTCTCTCCTATTCACTCAATGTCGTCTTTAGCAGCTTTCCCGTATAACTGCGCTCTGTTCTGCACCTCGCCTTCTCATCTGCTTCCGGAAAAAAGCTTGGACATAAATATTTCACAGTGATATACTGGCCCAATGTGCACAGTCGAGTTGATACACTCGTGGAGATCTGCGTGGTCTTCTCCTGTTCTCTGTATCCCATGGTGAGGAGGGTAATGCTTGTCACTGGCCGCTCGGGTGTCATAGAAGAGTTTCAAAACAAAATGGTTGAATTATCTGCCAGTGGAGAGAGCCCGGTTCCTGGGGACGTGACAAACAGCAGCAGGGAGACTGAATGAGAAGCAGCTGTTCGAGAAACTCTTTGCCGCTAGCAATTCTTAGAGCAATCTCAAATGTATTTCATAGTGAGCACGTCTCAGGTCACTCAAGCGGTGTGGGGCATTCATCGCGCGCCGGCTCGCTGGCTCGTTGGTCTAGGCGTATGATTCTCGCTTTGGGTGCCTTACTGTGATGAGTTGCGAGAGGTCCCGGGTTCAAATCCCGGACGAGCCCGAGGTTTTTCTAAAACTTGACTTGTGCAAAACTGCCTGATTAATTTTCTCAAAAAGCACCTTGGTGAAACGAGGTTGGGCTGTCTGGAGTACGGACAAGGCAGAAAACAGGGAAGTGAAATGGTTGGATGTAGTGTCGAACAGGTTGACGTGAGCTGTGCGGTGTTTGGGGAATGTCAGCAATGAAGGTAGATTGGAAAATTGGGACAGCTCTCCTCGGAGAACCGAAGTTTTCCAAGTCATGAGGGACCTAGAAACAGGAAATAATGTTGTGAAAATGTTCCCACACCTGAAAGGTCCACAACGATTCGGCAGAATTTTAAGGTCACCAGGAAAACAAGTAAAAGTGACAGGAGGAAGAACGTTTTCGTACAGGGAGTGGTTAGTGTCAGTAAGTCCCTGTCGGACATTGACAAAGAGGAAGATTCAATGAACACAAAAGGGAATTCGGTGGTCACGTTCAGATGTGCAGATTTACGCTGAGAATGAAACGAATAGACACACGTTGACTTAAGTATAGAACCAGCAGAGCGAAGGTGGGCCGCATGGCCTCCGTCTGCGCTGCGACACATGTTGTGATTCAGTGTGAAATCACATCACAGTTCGACCAACAGAATGTGGGAATTTAGTAAAAACGTTTCTATTTACACAGCCTCCGTACGTCTGCGAAACAGCATATCACACGACAGCAGCGGAGGTCTTTGACATCAGTCTCGAACGTGCGAGCCGCGTGCCAGATGAAAAGCTGAATCGCTCTGTGGACAGGGCTCAGAGCGTGGCAGCAGAGTGGCGCAGCGGGAGCGTGCTGGGCCCATAACCCAGAGGTCGATGGATCGAAACCATCCTCTGCTATTATTCAATGTCACCTCGAGCTGATTTCCTTTGGATCGGTGCTCTCTTCTGCCAGCTGCATACCCGAATGGCATGTAGCATATCGATGCACTCGCCAAATCCACTCCATGCAAGGTGCGTGGTTTTCGAGGTCTCAGTGGCATTCTGTTGTTCGGCGGTTTTTATTCTGAACTGGATCGCAAAACCAGTTCTCTGCGATGCCAATCAGCTGGTCAAGTTGAAACAAATGTCTTGCGGTTTCGTCCATTCCCTGCAGTAATTCGCTACCCTGGTTCAGACGTGAATGACAAGCATGTCAAAACCTCATCACGACTCAGACACAGTTCCCCCACGATTAGGACGGATCCCACCGATTGTGAATAACCTCAGAGAGAGAGAGAGAGAGAGACAGGCAATCGGCGTGGATTCGATGGGTTGAACGGCTTGTGTCTACGCGAGAATGGTGCTACGTGTTTATGGCGTCCCACTGCCTGTCTCTGGGACAGAGAGGCTGAGGGAGCAAAACTGGTTCATTTTTAACCGTCCCTTCCGTGTTGGACTGCCTGCAGTCCCTCAGCTCAGGGCCGTGGGGAGGACTCTCAGTGAGTGAAGGTTTCACTCGGAGTCTCTTCATCTGGGACACTTGGGGCTCAGATGTTAACTGCTGCGCGGTAGCAACAAAGAAAGCGATGCCCACTTTGCAATAGACTTTCCGTAAGATTGCTGCGTGAAGACGATTTCTGAACACCAAGAAGGCTGCACAACAATGTGAATTTACCTGGGCGAAGAGTCCTCGGTGTCCATTTCTCTCTGTCCTGCCAGCACAGCATCTTTCTATCGCTCCGATAACAGACCTTTGGAGAAAGTTCACAATCAAAGTTGTTCATGTTCCCCGCATTAATGCAACTGACACCTCTCACCCCAACGGTTTCAGAGAGTGAGAGAGAGAGAGAGAGAGAGAGACTCTACCCGCCCCCACCCTACACCCCCCCCCACCCCAAACCCCCAGAACAACGTGCAAGTAGAAATAAATTGGTTTAATTATCGAGGAGTGGAGATAGTCCAGTTCCTGGGGATGAGACAAACATCATCGCCCCGGGGACAAAATGACAAGCAGAAGTTCTGGAAACGCTTTGCTGCTTGCAATTCTTGGAGCAATGTGGAATGTACTTCACACTGAGCAACTTTCAGCTGGCTCAGAGTCTCCAATGTACATTGCTGTGTTTGCCGCCAGCTCAGAGAGAGAGAACAATAGGAAGGACGTAGGAGTGAATAACGATCCGCGTGAGAGGGCGAATAGCTGCTCATGGAGACTGTTAGTGGCTAACAATACGTAGTGTGTCACAGCAGACGAGGTGATAACAAGGAGTCGTTTGTGTGGAAGGGGTCAAGGACATGGGGGAGTTCAGGCCCTAAAGTTATGGAACTCGATATTGAAGACCGGAGGGCTGTAAGGTCTCCAAGTGGAAAATGAGTTGTTGTTCTTTCATCTGGAGCTAGAACACTGCTGCAAGCCTGAGACAGAGATGTTGGTCAGGGAACAGGGTGATGTGTTAAAGTGGCAGACAACCGCCAGGTCAGGGCCTTTTTCCTGCGGGCAGAACCGGGATGTTCAGCGAAGCAGTCACCCAGTTTATGCTTCATGCTACATTGGGGAAACGACACTGTGAGTAGCGAATGCAGTGGACTAGGTTGTGGCAAAAGTGCTGCTTCACCTGGCAGGTATGTTTGAGCCCTTGGATATTCAGGAGGGAGCAGGTAAATGGGCAGGTGTTACACATTCGGCGGTTGCAGGCGAAAGCGACTTGGCACTATGGGAGGTGGGTGTGGGGTGTTGCGAGTGAAGGAAGAGTGGACCCGAAGTGTAACCCCTGGCACAACGGTGCGTGTTGGGACCATAACCCACTCTCTCCTATTCACTCAATGTCGTCTTTAGCAGCTTTCCCGTATAACTGCGCTCTGTTCTGCACCTCGCCTTCTCATCTGCTTCCGGAAAAAAGCTTGGACATAAATATTTCACAGTGATATACTGGCCCAATGTGCACAGTCGAGTTGATACACTCGTGGAGATCTGCGTGGTCTTCTCCTGTTCTCTGTATCCCATGGTGAGGAGGGTAATGCTTGTCACTGGCCGCTCGGGTGTCATAGAAGAGTTTCAAAACAAAATGGTTGAATTATCTGCCAGTGGAGAGAGCCCGGTTCCTGGGGACGTGACAAACAGCAGCAGGGAGACTGAATGAGAAGCAGCTGTTCGAGAAACTCTTTGCCGCTAGCAATTCTTAGAGCAATCTCAAATGTATTTCATAGTGAGCACGTCTCAGGTCACTCAAGCGGTGTGGGGCATTCATCGCGCGCCGGCTCGCTGGCTCGTTGGTCTAGGCGTATGATTCTCGCTTTGGGTGCCTTACTGTGATGAGTTGCGAGAGGTCCCGGGTTCAAATCCCGGACGAGCCGAGGTTTTTCTAAAACTTGACTTGTGCAAAACTGCCTGATTAATTTTCTCAAAAAGCACCTTGGTGAAACGAGGTTGGGCTGTCTGGAGTACGGACAAGGCAGAAAACAGGGAAGTGAAATGGTTGGATGTAGTGTCGAACAGGTTGACGTGAGCTGTGCGGTGTTTGGGGAATGTCAGCAATGAAGGTAGATTGGAAAATTGGGACAGCTCTCCTCGGAGAACCGAAGTTTTCCAAGTCATGAGGGACCTAGAAACAGGAAATAATGTTGTGAAAATGTTCCCACACCTGAAAGGTCCACAACGATTCGGCAGAATTTTAAGGTCACCAGGAAAACAAGTAAAAGTGACAGGAGGAAGAACGTTTTCGTACAGGGAGTGGTTAGTGTCAGTAAGTCCCTGTCGGACATTGACAAAGAGGAAGATTCAATGAACACAAAAGGGAATTCGGTGGTCACGTTCAGATGTGCAGATTTACGCTGAGAATGAAACGAATAGACACACGTTGACTTAAGTATAGAACCAGCAGAGCGAAGGTGGGCCGCATGGCCTCCGTCTGCGCTGCGACACATGTTGTGATTCAGTGTGAAATCACATCACAGTTCGACCAACAGAATGTGGGAATTTAGTAAAAACGTTTCTATTTACACAGCCTCCGTACGTCTGCGAAACAGCATATCACACGACAGCAGCGGAGGTCTTTGACATCAGTCTCGAACGTGCGAGCCGCGTGCCAGATGAAAAGCTGAATCGCTCTGTGGACAGGGCTCAGAGCGTGGCAGCAGAGTGGCGCAGCGGGAGCGTGCTGGGCCCATAACCCAGAGGTCTGCTATTATTCAATGTCACCTCGAGCTGATTTCCTTTGGATCGGTGCTCTCTTCTGCCAGCTGCATACCCGAATGGCATGTAGCATATCGATGCACTCGCCAAATCCACTCCATGCAAGGTGCGTGGTTTTAGAGGTCTCAGTGGCATTCTGTTGTTCGGCGGTTTTTATTCTGAACTGGATCGCAAAACCAGTTCTCTGCGATGCCAATCAGCTGGTCAAGTTGAAACAAATGTCTTGCGGTTTCGTCCATTCCCTGCAGTAATTCGCTACCCTGGTTCAGACGTGAATGACAAGCATGTCAAAAACCTCATCACGACTCAGACACAGTTCCCCCACGATTAGGACGGATCCCACCGATTGTGAATAACCTCAGAGAGAGAGAGAGAGAGAGACAGGCAATCGGCGTGGATTCGATGGGTTGAACGGCTTGTGTCTACGCGAGAATGGTGCTACGTGTTTATGGCGTCCCACTGCCTGTCTCTGGGACAGAGAGGCTGAGGGAGCAAAACTGGTTCATTTTTAACCGTCCCTTCCGTGTTGGACTGCCTGCAGTCCCTCAGCTCAGGGCCGTGGGGAGGACTCTCAGTGAGTGAAGGTTTCACTCGGAGTCTCTTCATCTGGGACACTTGGGGCTCAGATGTTAACTGCTGCGCGGTAGCAACAAAGAAAGCGATGCCCACTTTGCAATAGACTTTCCGTAAGATTGCTGCGTGAAGACGATTTCTGAACACCAAGAAGGCTGCACAACAATGTGAATTTACCTGGGCGAAGAGTCCTCGGTGTCCATTTCTCTCTGTCCTGCCAGCACAGCATCTTTCTATCGCTCCGATAACAGACCTTTGGAGAAAGTTCACAATCAAAGTTGTTCATGTTCCCCGCATTAATGCAACTGACACCTCTCACCCCAACGGTTTCAGAGAGTGAGAGAGAGAGAGAGAGAGAGAGAGAGACTCTACCCGCCCCCACCCTACACCCCGCCCCCCCCCCCCCCAACCCCCAGAACAACGTGCAAGTAGAAATAAATTGGTTTAATTATCGAGGAGTGGAGATAGTCCAGTTCCTGGGGATGAGACAAACATCATCGCCCCGGGGACAAAATGACAAGCAGAAGTTCTGGAAACGCTTTGCTGCTTGCAATTCTTGGAGCAATGTGGAATGTACTTCACACTGAGCAACTTTCAGCTGGCTCAGAGTCTCCAATGTACATTGCTGTGTTTGCCGCCAGCTCAGAGAGAGAGAACAATAGGAAGGACGTAGGAGTGAATAACGATCCGCGTGAGAGGGCGAATAGCTGCTCATGGAGACTGTTAGTGGCTAACAATACGTAGTGTGTCACAGCAGACGAGGTGATAACAAGGAGTCGTTTGTGTGGAAGGGGTCAAGGACATGGGGGAGTTCAGGCCCTAAAGTTATGGAACTCGATATTGAAGACCGGAGGGCTGTAAGGTCTCCAAGTGGAAAATGAGTTGTTGTTCTTTCATCTGGAGCTAGAACACTGCTGCAAGCCTGAGACAGAGATGTTGGTCAGGGAACAGGGTGATGTGTTAAAGTGGCAGACAACCGCCAGGTCAGGGCCTTTTTCCTGCGGGCAGAACCGGGATGTTCAGCGAAGCAGTCACCCAGTTTATGCTTCATGCTACATTGGGGAAACGACACTGTGAGTAGCGAATGCAGTGGACTAGGTTGTGGCAAAAGTGCTGCTTCACCTGGCAGGTATGTTTGAGCCCTTGGATATTCAGGAGGGAGCAGGTAAATGGGCAGGTGTTACACATTCGGCGGTTGCAGGCGAAAGCGACTTGGCACTATGGGAGGTGGGTGTGGGGTGTTGCGAGTGAAGGAAGAGTGGACCCGAAGTGTAACCCCTGGCACAACGGGTGCGTGTTGGGACCATAACCCACTCTCTCCTATTCACTCAATGTCGTCTTTAGCAGCTTTCCCGTATAACTGCGCTCTGTTCTGCACCTCGCCTTCTCATCTGCTTCCGGAAAAAAGCTTGGACATAAATATTTCACAGTGATATACTGGCCCAATGTGCACAGTCGAGTTGATACACTCGTGGAGATCTGCGTGGTCTTCTCCTGTTCTCTGTATCCCATGGTGAGGAGGGTAATGCTTGTCACTGGCCGCTCGGGTGTCATAGAAGAGTTTCAAAACAAAATGGTTGAATTATCTGCCAGTGGAGAGAGCCCGGTTCCTGGGGACGTGACAAACAGCAGCAGGGAGACTGAATGAGAAGCAGCTGTTCGAGAAACTCTTTGCCGCTAGCAATTCTTAGAGCAATCTCAAATGTATTTCATAGTGAGCACGTCTCAGGTCACTCAAGCGGTGTGGGGCATTCATCGCGCGCCGGCTCGCTGGCTCGTTGGTCTAGGCGTATGATTCTCGCTTAGGGTGCCTTACTGTGATGAGTTGCGAGAGGTCCCGGGTTCAAATCCCGGACGAGCCCGAGGTTTTTCTAAAACTTGACTTGTGCAAAACTGCCTGATTAATTTTCTCAAAAAGCACCTTGGTGAAACGAGGTTGGGCTGTCTGGAGTACGGACAAGGCAGAAAACAGGGAAGTGAAATGGTTGGATGTAGTGTCGAACAGGTTGACGTGAGCTGTGCGGTGTTTGGGGAATGTCAGCAATGAAGGTAGATTGGAAAATTGGGACAGCTCTCCTCGGAGAACCGAAGTTTTCCAAGTCATGAGGGACCTAGAAACAGGAAATAATGTTGTGAAAATGTTCCCACACCTGAAAGGTCCACAACGATTCGGCAGAATTTTAAGGTCACCAGGAAAACAAGTAAAAGTGACAGGAGGAAGAACGTTTTCGTACAGGGAGTGGTTAGTGTCAGTAAGTCCCTGTCGGACATTGACAAAGAGGAAGATTCAATGAACACAAAAGGGAATTCGGTGGTCACGTTCAGATGTGCAGATTTACGCTGAGAATGAAACGAATAGACACACGTTGACTTAAGTATAGAACCAGCAGAGCGAAGGTGGGCCGCATGGCCTCCGTCTGCGCTGCGACACATGTTGTGATTCAGTGTGAAATCACATCACAGTTCGACCAACAGAATGTGGGAATTTAGTAAAAACGTTTCTATTTACACAGCCTCCGTACGTCTGCGAAACAGCATATCACACGACAGCAGCGGAGGTCTTTGACATCAGTCTCGAACGTGCGAGCCGCGTGCCAGATGAAAAGCTGAATCGCTCTGTGGACAGGGCTCAGAGCGTGGCAGCAGAGTGGCGCAGCGGGAGCGTGCTGGGCCCATAACCCAGAGGTCTGCTATTATTCAATGTCACCTCGAGCTGATTTCCTTTGGATCGGTGCTCTCTTCTGCCAGCTGCATACCCGAATGGCATGTAGCATATCGATGCACTCGCCAAATCCACTCCATGCAAGGTGCGTGGTTTTAGAGGTCTCAGTGGCATTCTGTTGTTCGGCGGTTTTTATTCTGAACTGGATCGCAAAACCAGTTCTCTGCGATGCCAATCAGCTGGTCAAGTTGAAACAAATGTCTTGCGGTTTCGTCCATTCCCTGCAGTAATTCGCTACCCTGGTTCAGACGTGAATGACAAGCATGTCAAAAACCTCATCACGACTCAGACACAGTTCCCCCACGATTAGGACGGATCCCACCGATTGTGAATAACCTCAGAGAGAGAGAGAGAGACAGGCAATCGGCGTGGATTCGATGGGTTGAACGGCTTGTGTCTACGCGAGAATGGTGCTACGTGTTTATGGCGTCCCACTGCCTGTCTCTGGGACAGAGAGGCTGAGGGAGCAAAACTGGTTCATTTTTAACCGTCCCTTCCGTGTTGGACTGCCTGCAGTCCCTCAGCTCAGGGCCGTGGGGAGGACTCTCAGTGAGTGAAGGTTTCACTCGGAGTCTCTTCATCTGGGACACTTGGGGCTCAGATGTTAACTGCTGCGCGGTAGCAACAAAGAAAGCGATGCCCACTTTGCAATAGACTTTCCGTAAGATTGCTGCGTGAAGACGATTTCTGAACACCAAGAAGGCTGCACAACAATGTGAATTTACCTGGGCGAAGAGTCCTCGGTGTCCATTTCTCTCTGTCCTGCCAGCACAGCATCTTTCTATCGCTCCGATAACAGACCTTTGGAGAAAGTTCACAATCAAAGTTGTTCATGTTCCCCGCATTAATGCAACTGACACCTCTCACCCCAACGGTTTCAGAGAGTGAGAGAGAGAGAGAGAGAGAGACTCTACCCCCCCCCCCCCCAACCCCCCCCCCCCCCCCCCCCCAACCCCCAGAACAACGTGCAAGTAGAAATAAATTGGTTTAATTATCGAGGAGTGGAGATAGTCCAGTTCCTGGGGATGAGACAAACATCATCGCCCCGGGGACAAAATGACAAGCAGAAGTTCTGGAAACGCTTTGCTGCTTGCAATTCTTGGAGCAATGTGGAATGTACTTCACACTGAGCAACTTTCAGCTGGCTCAGAGTCTCCAATGTACATTGCTGTGTTTGCCGCCAGCTCAGAGAGAGAGAACAATAGGAAGGACGTAGGAGTGAATAACGATCCGCGTGAGAGGGCGAATAGCTGCTCATGGAGACTGTTAGTGGCTAACAATACGTAGTGTGTCACAGCAGACGAGGTGATAACAAGGAGTCGTTTGTGTGGAAGGGGTCAAGGACATGGGGGAGTTCAGGCCCTAAAGTTATGGAACTCGATATTGAAGACCGGAGGGCTGTAAGGTCTCCAAGTGGAAAATGAGTTGTTGTTCTTTCATCTGGAGCTAGAACACTGCTGCAAGCCTGAGACAGAGATGTTGGTCAGGGAACAGGGTGATGTGTTAAAGTGGCAGACAACCGCCAGGTCAGGGCCTTTTTCCTGCGGGCAGAACCGGGATGTTCAGCGAAGCAGTCACCCAGTTTATGCTTCATGCTACATTGGGGAAACGACACTGTGAGTAGCGAATGCAGTGGACTAGGTTGTGGCAAAAGTGCTGCTTCACCTGGCAGGTATGTTTGAGCCCTTGGATATTCAGGAGGGAGCAGGTAAATGGGCAGGTGTTACACATTCGGCGGTTGCAGGCGAAAGCGACTTGGCACTATGGGAGGTGGGTGTGGGGTGTTGCGAGTGAAGGAAGAGTGGACCCGAAGTGTAACCCCTGGCACAACGGGTGCGTGTTGGGACCATAACCCACTCTCTCCTATTCACTCAATGTCGTCTTTAGCAGCTTTCCCGTATAACTGCGCTCTGTTCTGCACCTCGCCTTCTCATCTGCTTCCGGAAAAAAGCTTGGACATAAATATTTCACAGTGATATACTGGCCCAATGTGCACAGTCGAGTTGATACACTCGTGGAGATCTGCGTGGTCTTCTCCTGTTCTCTGTATCCCATGGTGAGGAGGGTAATGCTTGTCACTGGCCGCTCGGGTGTCATAGAAGAGTTTCAAAACAAAATGGTTGAATTATCTGCCAGTGGAGAGAGCCCGGTTCCTGGGGACGTGACAAACAGCAGCAGGGAGACTGAATGAGAAGCAGCTGTTCGAGAAACTCTTTGCCGCTAGCAATTCTTAGAGCAATCTCAAATGTATTTCATAGTGAGCACGTCTCAGGTCACTCAAGCGGTGTGGGGCATTCATCGCGCGCCGGCTCGCTGGCTCGTTGGTCTAGGCGTATGATTCTCGCTTAGGGTGCCTTACTGTGATGAGTTGCGAGAGGTCCCGGGTTCAAATCCCGGACGAGCCCGAGGTTTTTCTAAAACTTGACTTGTGCAAAACTGCCTGATTAATTTTCTCAAAAAGCACCTTGGTGAAACGAGGTTGGGCTGTCTGGAGTACGGACAAGGCAGAAAACAGGGAAGTGAAATGGTTGGATGTAGTGTCGAACAGGTTGACGTGAGCTGTGCGGTGTTTGGGGAATGTCAGCAATGAAGGTAGATTGGAAAATTGGGACAGCTCTCCTCGGAGAACCGAAGTTTTCCAAGTCATGAGGGACCTAGAAACAGGAAATAATGTTGTGAAAATGTTCCCACACCTGAAAGGTCCACAACGATTCGGCAGAATTTTAAGGTCACCAGGAAAACAAGTAAAAGTGACAGGAGGAAGAACGTTTTCGTACAGGGAGTGGTTAGTGTCAGTAAGTCCCTGTCGGACATTGACAAAGAGGAAGATTCAATGAACACAAAAGGGAATTCGGTGGTCACGTTCAGATGTGCAGATTTACGCTGAGAATGAAACGAATAGACACACGTTGACTTAAGTATAGAACCAGCAGAGCGAAGGTGGGCCGCATGGCCTCCGTCTGCGCTGCGACACATGTTGTGATTCAGTGTGAAATCACATCACAGTTCGACCAACAGAATGTGGGAATTTAGTAAAAACGTTTCTATTTACACAGCCTCCGTACGTCTGCGAAACAGCATATCACACGACAGCAGCGGAGGTCTTTGACATCAGTCTCGAACGTGCGAGCCGCGTGCCAGATGAAAAGCTGAATCGCTCTGTGGACAGGGCTCAGAGCGTGGCAGCAGAGTGGCGCAGCGGGAGCGTGCTGGGCCCATAACCCAGAGGTCGATGGATCGAAACCATCCTCTGCTATTATTCAATGTCACCTCGAGCTGATTTCCTTTGGATCGGTGCGCTCTTCTGCCAGCTGCATACCCGAATGGCATGTAGCATATCGATGCACTCGCCAAATCCACTCCATGCAAGGTGCGTGGTTTTAGAGGTCTCAGTGGCATTCTGTTGTTCGGCGGTTTTTATTCTGAACTGGATCGCAAAACCAGTTCTCTGCGATGCCAATCAGCTGGTCAAGTTGAAACAAATGTCTTGCGGTTTCGTCCATTCCCTGCAGTAATTCGCTACCCTGGTTCAGACGTGAATGACAAGCATGTCAAAAACCTCATCACGACTCAGACACAGTTCCCCCACGATTAGGACGGATCCCACCGATTGTGAATAACCTCAGAGAGAGAGAGAGAGAGAGAGACAGGCAATCGGCGTGGATTCGATGGGTTGAACGGCTTGTGTCTACGCGAGAATGGTGCTACGTGTTTATGGCGTCCCACTGCCTGTCTCTGGGACAGAGAGGCTGAGGGAGCAAAACTGGTTCATTTTTAACCGTCCCTTCCGTGTTGGACTGCCTGCAGTCCCTCAGCTCAGGGCCGTGGGGAGGACTCTCAGTGAGTGAAGGTTTCACTCGGAGTCTCTTCATCTGGGACACTTGGGGCTCAGATGTTAACTGCTGCGCGGTAGCAACAAAGAAAGCGATGCCCACTTTGCAATAGACTTTCCGTAAGATTGCTGCGTGAAGACGATTTCTGAACACCAAGAAGGCTGCACAACAATGTGAATTTACCTGGGCGAAGAGTCCTCGGTGTCCATTTCTCTCTGTCCTGCCAGCACAGCATCTTTCTATCGCTCCGATAACAGACCTTTGGAGAAAGTTCACAATCAAAGTTGTTCATGTTCCCCGCATTAATGCAACTGACACCTCTCACCCCAACGGTTTCAGAGAGTGAGAGAGAGAGAGAGAGAGAGACTCTACCCGCCCCCACCCTACACCCCGCCCCACCCCCCCCCCAACCCCCAGAACAACGTGCAAGTAGAAATAAATTGGTTTAATTATCGAGGAGTGGAGATAGTCCAGTTCCTGGGGATGAGACAAACATCATCGCCCCGGGGACAAAATGACAAGCAGAAGTTCTGGAAACGCTTTGCTGCTTGCAATTCTTGGAGCAATGTGGAATGTACTTCACACTGAGCAACTTTCAGCTGGCTCAGAGTCTCCAATGTACATTGCTGTGTTTGCCGCCAGCTCAGAGAGAGAGAACAATAGGAAGGACGTAGGAGTGAATAACGATCCGCGTGAGAGGGCGAATAGCTGCTCATGGAGACTGTTAGTGGCTAACAATACGTAGTGTGTCACAGCAGACGAGGTGATAACAAGGAGTCGTTTGTGTGGAAGGGGTCAAGGACATGGGGGAGTTCAGGCCCTAAAGTTATGGAACTCGATATTGAAGACCGGAGGGCTGTAAGGTCTCCAAGTGGAAAATGAGTTGTTGTTCTTTCATCTGGAGCTAGAACACTGCTGCAAGCCTGAGACAGAGATGTTGGTCAGGGAACAGGGTGATGTGTTAAAGTGGCAGACAACCGCCAGGTCAGGGCCTTTTTCCTGCGGGCAGAACCGGGATGTTCAGCGAAGCAGTCACCCAGTTTATGCTTCATGCTACATTGGGGAAACGACACTGTGAGTAGCGAATGCAGTGGACTAGGTTGTGGCAAAAGTGCTGCTTCACCTGGCAGGTATGTTTGAGCCCTTGGATATTCAGGAGGGAGCAGGTAAATGGGCAGGTGTTACACATTCGGCGGTTGCAGGCGAAAGCGACTTGGCACTATGGGAGGTGGGTGTGGGGTGTTGCGAGTGAAGGAAGAGTGGACCCGAAGTGTAACCCCTGGCACAACGGGTGCGTGTTGGGACCATAACCCACTCTCTCCTATTCACTCAATGTCGTCTTTAGCAGCTTTCCCGTATAACTGCGCTCTGTTCTGCACCTCGCCTTCTCATCTGCTTCCGGAAAAAAGCTTGGACATAAATATTTCACAGTGATATACTGGCCCAATGTGCACAGTCGAGTTGATACACTCGTGGAGATCTGCGTGGTCTTCTCCTGTTCTCTGTATCCCATGATGAGGAGGGTAATGCTTGTCACTGGCCGCTCGGGTGTCATAGAAGAGTTTCAAAACAAAATGGTTGAATTATCTGCCAGTGGAGAGAGCCCGGTTCCTGGGGACGTGACAAACAGCAGCAGGGAGACTGAATGAGAAGCAGCTGTTCGAGAAACTCTTTGCCGCTAGCAATTCTTAGAGCAATCTCAAATGTATTTCATAGTGAGCACGTCTCAGGTCACTCAAGCGGTGTGGGGCATTCATCGCGCGCCGGCTCGCTGGCTCGTTGGTCTAGGCGTATGATTCTCGCTTAGGGTGCCTTACTGTGATGAGTTGCGAGAGGTCCCGGGTTCAAATCCCGGACGAGCCCGAGGTTTTTCTAAAACTTGACTTGTGCAAAACTGCCTGATTAATTTTCTCAAAAAGCACCTTGGTGAAACGAGGTTGGGCTGTCTGGAGTACGGACAAGGCAGAAAACAGGGAAGTGAAATGGTTGGATGTAGTGTCGAACAGGTTGACGTGAGCTGTGCGGTGTTTGGGGAATGTCAGCAATGAAGGTAGATTGGAAAATTGGGACAGCTCTCCTCGGAGAACCGAAGTTTTCCAAGTCATGAGGGACCTAGAAACAGGAAATAATGTTGTGAAAATGTTCCCACACCTGAAAGGTCCACAACGATTCGGCAGAATTTTAAGGTCACCAGGAAAACAAGTAAAAGTGACAGGAGGAAGAACGTTTTCGTACAGGGAGTGGTTAGTGTCAGTAAGTCCCTGTCGGACATTGACAAAGAGGAAGATTCAATGAACACAAAAGGGAATTCGGTGGTCACGTTCAGATGTGCAGATTTACGCTGAGAATGAAACGAATAGACACACGTTGACTTAAGTATAGAACCAGCAGAGCGAAGGTGGGCCGCATGGCCTCCGTCTGCGCTGCGACACATGTTGTGATTCAGTGTGAAATCACATCACAGTTCGACCAACAGAATGTGGGAATTTAGTAAAAACGTTTCTATTTACACAGCCTCCGTACGTCTGCGAAACAGCATATCACACGACAGCAGCGGAGGTCTTTGACATCAGTCTCGAACGTGCGAGCCGCGTGCCAGATGAAAAGCTGAATCGCTCTGTGGACAGGGCTCAGAGCGTGGCAGCAGAGTGGCGCAGCGGGAGCGTGCTGGGCCCATAACCCAGAGGTCTGCTATTATTCAATGTCACCTCGAGCTGATTTCCTTTGGATCGGTGCTCTCTTCTGCCAGCTGCATACCCGAATGGCATGTAGCATATCGATGCACTCGCCAAATCCACTCCATGCAAGGTGCGTGGTTTTAGAGGTCTCAGTGGCATTCTGTTGTTCGGCGGTTTTTATTCTGAACTGGATCGCAAAACCAGTTCTCTGCGATGCCAATCAGCTGGTCAAGTTGAAACAAATGTCTTGCGGTTTCGTCCATTCCCTGCAGTAATTCGCTACCCTGGTTCAGACGTGAATGACAAGCATGTCAAAAACCTCATCACGACTCAGACACAGTTCCCCCACGATTAGGACGGATCCCACCGATTGTGAATAACCTCAGAGAGAGAGAGAGAGAGAGAGAGACAGGCAATCGGCGTGGATTCGATGGGTTGAACGGCTTGTGTCTACGCGAGAATGGTGCTACGTGTTTATGGCGTCCCACTGCCTGTCTCTGGGACAGAGAGGCTGAGGGAGCAAAACTGGTTCATTTTTAACCGTCCCTTCCGTGTTGGACTGCCTGCAGTCCCTCAGCTCAGGGCCGTGGGGAGGACTCTCAGTGAGTGAAGGTTTCACTCGGAGTCTCTTCATCTGGGACACTTGGGGCTCAGATGTTAACTGCTGCGCGGTAGCAACAAAGAAAGCGATGCCCACTTTGCAATAGACTTTCCGTAAGATTGCTGCGTGAAGACGATTTCTGAACACCAAGAAGGCTGCACAACAATGTGAATTTACCTGGGCGAAGAGTCCTCGGTGTCCATTTCTCTCTGTCCTGCCAGCACAGCATCTTTCTATCGCTCCGATAACAGACCTTTGGAGAAAGTTCACAATCAAAGTTGTTCATGTTCCCCGCATTAATGCAACTGACACCTCTCACCCCAACGGTTTCAGAGAGTGAGAGAGAGAGAGAGAGAGACTCTACCCGCCCCCCCCCCACACCCCCCCCCCCCCCCCCAACCCCCAGAACAACGTGCAAGTAGAAATAAATTGGTTTAATTATCGAGGAGTGGAGATAGTCCAGTTCCTGGGGATGAGACAAACATCATCGCCCCGGGGACAAAATGACAAGCAGAAGTTCTGGAAACGCTTTGCTGCTTGCAATTCTTGGAGCAATGTGGAATGTACTTCACACTGAGCAACTTTCAGCTGGCTCAGAGTCTCCAATGTACATTGCTGTGTTTGCCGCCAGCTCAGAGAGAGAGAACAATAGGAAGGACGTAGGAGTGAATAACGATCCGCGTGAGAGGGCGAATAGCTGCTCATGGAGACTGTTAGTGGCTAACAATACGTAGTGTGTCACAGCAGACGAGGTGATAACAAGGAGTCGTTTGTGTGGAAGGGGTCAAGGACATGGGGGAGTTCAGGCCCTAAAGTTATGGAACTCGATATTGAAGACCGGAGGGCTGTAAGGTCTCCAAGTGGAAAATGAGTTGTTGTTCTTTCATCTGGAGCTAGAACACTGCTGCAAGCCTGAGACAGAGATGTTGGTCAGGGAACAGGGTGATGTGTTAAAGTGGCAGACAACCGCCAGGTCAGGGCCTTTTTCCTGCGGGCAGAACCGGGATGTTCAGCGAAGCAGTCACCCAGTTTATGCTTCATGCTACATTGGGGAAACGACACTGTGAGTAGCGAATGCAGTGGACTAGGTTGTGGCAAAAGTGCTGCTTCACCTGGCAGGTATGTTTGAGCCCTTGGATATTCAGGAGGGAGCAGGTAAATGGGCAGGTGTTACACATTCGGCGGTTGCAGGCGAAAGCGACTTGGCACTATGGGAGGTGGGTGTGGGGTGTTGCGAGTGAAGGAAGAGTGGACCCGAAGTGTAACCCCTGGCACAACGGGTGCGTGTTGGGACCATAACCCACTCTCTCCTATTCACTCAATGTCGTCTTTAGCAGCTTTCCCGTATAACTGCGCTCTGTTCTGCACCTCGCCTTCTCATCTGCTTCCGGAAAAAAGCTTGGACATAAATATTTCACAGTGATATACTGGCCCAATGTGCACAGTCGAGTTGATACACTCGTGGAGATCTGCGTGGTCTTCTCCTGTTCTCTGTATCCCATGGTGAGGAGGGTAATGCTTGTCACTGGCCGCTCGGGTGTCATAGAAGAGTTTCAAAACAAAATGGTTGAATTATCTGCCAGTGGAGAGAGCCCGGTTCCTGGGGACGTGACAAACAGCAGCAGGGAGACTGAATGAGAAGCAGCTGTTCGAGAAACTCTTTGCCGCTAGCAATTCTTAGAGCAATCTCAAATGTATTTCATAGTGAGCACGTCTCAGGTCACTCAAGCGGTGTGGGGCATTCATCGCGCGCCGGCTCGCTGGCTCGTTGGTCTAGGCGTATGATTCTCGCTTAGGGTGCCTTACTGTGATGAGTTGCGAGAGGTCCCGGGTTCAAATCCCGGACGAGCCCGAGGTTTTTCTAAAACTTGACTTGTGCAAAACTGCCTGATTAATTTTCTCAAAAAGCACCTTGGTGAAACGAGGTTGGGCTGTCTGGAGTACGGACAAGGCAGAAAACAGGGAAGTGAAATGGTTGGATGTAGTGTCGAACAGGTTGACGTGAGCTGTGCGGTGTTTGGGGAATGTCAGCAATGAAGGTAGATTGGAAAATTGGGACAGCTCTCCTCGGAGAACCGAAGTTTTCCAAGTCATGAGGGACCTAGAAACAGGAAATAATGTTGTGAAAATGTTCCCACACCTGAAAGGTCCACAACGATTCGGCAGAATTTTAAGGTCACCAGGAAAACAAGTAAAAGTGACAGGAGGAAGAACGTTTTCGTACAGGGAGTGGTTAGTGTCAGTAAGTCCCTGTCGGACATTGACAAAGAGGAAGATTCAATGAACACAAAAGGGAATTCGGTGGTCACGTTCAGATGTGCAGATTTACGCTGAGAATGAAACGAATAGACACACGTTGACTTAAGTATAGAACCAGCAGAGCGAAGGTGGGCCGCATGGCCTCCGTCTGCGCTGCGACACATGTTGTGATTCAGTGTGAAATCACATCACAGTTCGACCAACAGAATGTGGGAATTTAGTAAAAACGTTTCTATTTACACAGCCTCCGTACGTCTGCGAAACAGCATATCACACGACAGCAGCGGAGGTCTTTGACATCAGTCTCGAACGTGCGAGCCGCGTGCCAGATGAAAAGCTGAATCGCTCTGTGGACAGGGCTCAGAGCGTGGCAGCAGAGTGGCGCAGCGGGAGCGTGCTGGGCCCATAACCCAGAGGTCTGCTATTATTCAATGTCACCTCGAGCTGATTTCCTTTGGATCGGTGCTCTCTTCTGCCAGCTGCATACCCGAATGGCATGTAGCATATCGATGCACTCGCCAAATCCACTCCATGCAAGGTGCGTGGTTTTAGAGGTCTCAGTGGCATTCTGTTGTTCGGCGGTTTTTATTCTGAACTGGATCGCAAAACCAGTTCTCTGCGATGCCAATCAGCTGGTCAAGTTGAAACAAATGTCTTGCGGTTTCGTCCATTCCCTGCAGTAATTCGCTACCCTGGTTCAGACGTGAATGACAAGCATGTCAAAAACCTCATCACGACTCAGACACAGTTCCCCCACGATTAGGACGGATCCCACCGATTGTGAATAACCTCAGAGAGAGAGAGAGAGAGAGAGAGACAGGCAATCGGCGTGGATTCGATGGGTTGAACGGCTTGTGTCTACGCGAGAATGGTGCTACGTGTTTATGGCGTCCCACTGCCTGTCTCTGGGACAGAGAGGCTGAGGGAGCAAAACTGGTTCATTTTTAACCGTCCCTTCCGTGTTGGACTGCCTGCAGTCCCTCAGCTCAGGGCCGTGGGGAGGACTCTCAGTGAGTGAAGGTTTCACTCGGAGTCTCTTCATCTGGGACACTTGGGGCTCAGATGTTAACTGCTGCGCGGTAGCAACAAAGAAAGCGATGCCCACTTTGCAATAGACTTTCCGTAAGATTGCTGCGTGAAGACGATTTCTGAACACCAAGAAGGCTGCACAACAATGTGAATTTACCTGGGCGAAGAGTCCTCGGTGTCCATTTCTCTCTGTCCTGCCAGCACAGCATCTTTCTATCGCTCCGATAACAGACCTTTGGAGAAAGTTCACAATCAAAGTTGTTCATGTTCCCCGCATTAATGCAACTGACACCTCTCACCCCAACGGTTTCAGAGAGTGAGAGAGAGAGAGAGAGAGAGACTCTACCCGCCCCCACCCTACACCCCCCCCCCCCCCCCCAACCCCCAGAACAACGTGCAAGTAGAAATAAATTGGTTTAATTATCGAGGAGTGGAGATAGTCCAGTTCCTGGGGATGAGACAAACATCATCGCCCCGGGGACAAAATGACAAGCAGAAGTTCTGGAAACGCTTTGCTGCTTGCAATTCTTGGAGCAATGTGGAATGTACTTCACACTGAGCAACTTTCAGCTGGCTCAGAGTCTCCAATGTACATTGCTGTGTTTGCCGCCAGCTCAGAGAGAGAGAACAATAGGAAGGACGTAGGAGTGAATAACGATCCGCGTGAGAGGGCGAATAGCTGCTCATGGAGACTGTTAGTGGCTAACAATACGTAGTGTGTCACAGCAGACGAGGTGATAACAAGGAGTCGTTTGTGTGGAAGGGGTCAAGGACATGGGGGAGTTCAGGCCCTAAAGTTATGGAACTCGATATTGAAGACCGGAGGGCTGTAAGGTCTCCAAGTGGAAAATGAGTTGTTGTTCTTTCATCTGGAGCTAGAACACTGCTGCAAGCCTGAGACAGAGATGTTGGTCAGGGAACAGGGTGATGTGTTAAAGTGGCAGACAACCGCCAGGTCAGGGCCTTTTTCCTGCGGGCAGAACCGGGATGTTCAGCGAAGCAGTCACCCAGTTTATGCTTCATGCTACATTGGGGAAACGACACTGTGAGTAGCGAATGCAGTGGACTAGGTTGTGGCAAAAGTGCTGCTTCACCTGGCAGGTATGTTTGAGCCCTTGGATATTCAGGAGGGAGCAGGTAAATGGGCAGGTGTTACACATTCGGCGGTTGCAGGCGAAAGCGACTTGGCACTATGGGAGGTGGGTGTGGGGTGTTGCGAGTGAAGGAAGAGTGGACCCGAAGTGTAACCCCTGGCACAACGGGTGCGTGTTGGGACCATAACCCACTCTCTCCTATTCACTCAATGTCGTCTTTAGCAGCTTTCCCGTATAACTGCGCTCTGTTCTGCACCTCGCCTTCTCATCTGCTTCCGGAAAAAAGCTTGGACATAAATATTTCACAGTGATATACTGGCCCAATGTGCACAGTCGAGTTGATACACTCGTGGAGATCTGCGTGGTCTTCTCCTGTTCTCTGTATCCCATGGTGAGGAGGGTAATGCTTGTCACTGGCCGCTCGGGTGTCATAGAAGAGTTTCAAAACAAAATGGTTGAATTATCTGCCAGTGGAGAGAGCCCGGTTCCTGGGGACGTGACAAACAGCAGCAGGGAGACTGAATGAGAAGCAGCTGTTCGAGAAACTCTTTGCCGCTAGCAATTCTTAGAGCAATCTCAAATGTATTTCATAGTGAGCACGTCTCAGGTCACTCAAGCGGTGTGGGGCATCATCGCGCGCCGGCTCGCTGGCTCGTTGGTCTAGGCGTATGATTCTCGCTTTGGGTGCCTTACTGTGATGAGTTGCGAGAGGTCCCGGGTTCAAATCCCGGACGAGCCCGAGGTTTTTCTAAAACTTGACTTGTGCAAAACTGCCTGATTAATTTTCTCAAAAAGCACCTTGGTGAAACGAGGTTGGGCTGTCTGGAGTACGGACAAGGCAGAAAACAGGGAAGTGAAATGGTTGGATGTAGTGTCGAACAGGTTGACGTGAGCTGTGCGGTGTTTGGGGAATGTCAGCAATGAAGGTAGATTGGAAAATTGGGACAGCTCTCCTCGGAGAACCGAAGTTTTCCAAGTCATGAGGGACCTAGAAACAGGAAATAATGTTGTGAAAATGTTCCCACACCTGAAAGGTCCACAACGATTCGGCAGAATTTTAAGGTCACCAGGAAAACAAGTAAAAGTGACAGGAGGAAGAACGTTTTCGTACAGGGAGTGGTTAGTGTCAGTAAGTCCCTGTCGGACATTGACAAAGAGGAAGATTCAATGAACACAAAAGGGAATTCGGTGGTCACGTTCAGATGTGCAGATTTACGCTGAGAATGAAACGAATAGACACACGTTGACTTAAGTATAGAACCAGCAGAGCGAAGGTGGGCCGCATGGCCTCCGTCTGCGCTGCGACACATGTTGTGATTCAGTGTGAAATCACATCACAGTTCGACCAACAGAATGTGGGAATTTAGTAAAAACGTTTCTATTTACACAGCCTCCGTACGTCTGCGAAACAGCATATCACACGACAGCAGCGGAGGTCTTTGACATCAGTCTCGAACGTGCGAGCCGCGTGCCAGATGAAAAGCTGAATCGCTCTGTGGACAGGGCTCAGAGCGTGGCAGCAGAGTGGCGCAGCGGGAGCGTGCTGGGCCCATAACCCAGAGGTCTGCTATTATTCAATGTCACCTCGAGCTGATTTCCTTTGGATCGGTGCTCTCTTCTGCCAGCTGCATACCCGAATGGCATGTAGCATATCGATGCACTCGCCAAATCCACTCCATGCAAGGTGCGTGGTTTTAGAGGTCTCAGTGGCATTCTGTTGTTCGGCGGTTTTTATTCTGAACTGGATCGCAAAACCAGTTCTCTGCGATGCCAATCAGCTGGTCAAGTTGAAACAAATGTCTTGCGGTTTCGTCCATTCCCTGCAGTAATTCGCTACCCTGGTTCAGACGTGAATGACAAGCATGTCAAAAACCTCATCACGACTCAGACACAGTTCCCCCACGATTAGGACGGATCCCACCGATTGTGAATAACCTCAGAGAGAGAGAGAGAGAGAGACAGGCAATCGGCGTGGATTCGATGGGTTGAACGGCTTGTGTCTACGCGAGAATGGTGCTACGTGTTTATGGCGTCCCACTGCCTGTCTCTGGGACAGAGAGGCTGAGGGAGCAAAACTGGTTCATTTTTAACCGTCCCTTCCGTGTTGGACTGCCTGCAGTCCCTCAGCTCAGGGCCGTGGGGAGGACTCTCAGTGAGTGAAGGTTTCACTCGGAGTCTCTTCATCTGGGACACTTGGGGCTCAGATGTTAACTGCTGCGCGGTAGCAACAAAGAAAGCGATGCCCACTTTGCAATAGACTTTCCGTAAGATTGCTGCGTGAAGACGATTTCTGAACACCAAGAAGGCTGCACAACAATGTGAATTTACCTGGGCGAAGAGTCCTCGGTGTCCATTTCTCTCTGTCCTGCCAGCACAGCATCTTTCTATCGCTCCGATAACAGACCTTTGGAGAAAGTTCACAATCAAAGTTGTTCATGTTCCCCGCATTAATGCAACTGACACCTCTCACCCCAACAGTTTCAGAGAGTGAGAGAGAGAGAGAGAGAGAGACTCTACCCGCCCCCACCCTACACCCCGCCCCACCCCACCCCCCCCCCCCCCAACCCCCAGAACAACGTGCAAGTAGAAATAAATTGGTTTAATTATCGAGGAGTGGAGATAGTCCAGTTCCTGGGGATGAGACAAACATCATCGCCCCGGGGACAAAATGACAAGCAGAAGTTCTGGAAACGCTTTGCTGCTTGCAATTCTTGGAGCAATGTGGAATGTACTTCACACTGAGCAACTTTCAGCTGGCTCAGAGTCTCCAATGTACATTGCTGTGTTTGCCGCCAGCTCAGAGAGAGAGAACAATAGGAAGGACGTAGGAGTGAATAACGATCCGCGTGAGAGGGCGAATAGCTGCTCATGGAGACTGTTAGTGGCTAACAATACGTAGTGTGTCACAGCAGACGAGGTGATAACAAGGAGTCGTTTGTGTGGAAGGGGTCAAGGACATGGGGGAGTTCAGGCCCTAAAGTTATGGAACTCGATATTGAAGACCGGAGGGCTGTAAGGTCTCCAAGTGGAAAATGAGTTGTTGTTCTTTCATCTGGAGCTAGAACACTGCTGCAAGCCTGAGACAGAGATGTTGGTCAGGGAACAGGGTGATGTGTTAAAGTGGCAGACAACCGCCAGGTCAGGGCCTTTTTCCTGCGGGCAGAACCGGGATGTTCAGCGAAGCAGTCACCCAGTTTATGCTTCATGCTACATTGGGGAAACGACACTGTGAGTAGCGAATGCAGTGGACTAGGTTGTGGCAAAAGTGCTGCTTCACCTGGCAGGTATGTTTGAGCCCTTGGATATTCAGGAGGGAGCAGGTAAATGGGCAGGTGTTACACATTCGGCGGTTGCAGGCGAAAGCGACTTGGCACTATGGGAGGTGGGTGTGGGGTGTTGCGAGTGAAGGAAGAGTGGACCCGAAGTGTAACCCCTGGCACAACGGGTGCGTGTTGGGACCATAACCCACTCTCTCCTATTCACTCAATGTCGTCTTTAGCAGCTTTCCCGTATAACTGCGCTCTGTTCTGCACCTCGCCTTCTCATCTGCTTCCGGAAAAAAGCTTGGACATAAATATTTCACAGTGATATACTGGCCCAATGTGCACAGTCGAGTTGATACACTCGTGGAGATCTGCGTGGTCTTCTCCTGTTCTCTGTATCCCATGGTGAGGAGGGTAATGCTTGTCACTGGCCGCTCGGGTGTCATAGAAGAGTTTCAAAACAAAATGGTTGAATTATCTGCCAGTGGAGAGAGCCCGGTTCCTGGGGACGTGACAAACAGCAGCAGGGAGACTGAATGAGAAGCAGCTGTTCGAGAAACTCTTTGCCGCTAGCAATTCTTAGAGCAATCTCAAATGTATTTCATAGTGAGCACGTCTCAGGTCACTCAAGCGGTGTGGGGCATTCATCGCGCGCCGGCTCGCTGGCTCGTTGGTCTAGGCGTATGATTCTCGCTTAGGGTGCCTTACTGTGATGAGTTGCGAGAGGTCCCGGGTTCAAATCCCGGACGAGCCCGAGGTTTTTCTAAAACTTGACTTGTGCAAAACTGCCTGATTAATTTTCTCAAAAAGCACCTTGGTGAAACGAGGTTGGGCTGTCTGGAGTACGGACAAGGCAGAAAACAGGGAAGTGAAATGGTTGGATGTAGTGTCGAACAGGTTGACGTGAGCTGTGCGGTGTTTGGGGAATGTCAGCAATGAAGGTAGATTGGAAAATTGGGACAGCTCTCCTCGGAGAACCGAAGTTTTCCAAGTCATGAGGGACCTAGAAACAGGAAATAATGTTGTGAAAATGTTCCCACACCTGAAAGGTCCACAACGATTCGGCAGAATTTTAAGGTCACCAGGAAAACAAGTAAAAGTGACAGGAGGAAGAACGTTTTCGTACAGGGAGTGGTTAGTGTCAGTAAGTCCCTGTCGGACATTGACAAAGAGGAAGATTCAATGAACACAAAAGGGAATTCGGTGGTCACGTTCAGATGTGCAGATTTACGCTGAGAATGAAACGAATAGACACACGTTGACTTAAGTATAGAACCAGCAGAGCGAAGGTGGGCCGCATGGCCTCCGTCTGCGCTGCGACACATGTTGTGATTCAGTGTGAAATCACATCACAGTTCGACCAACAGAATGTGGGAATTTAGTAAAAACGTTTCTATTTACACAGCCTCCGTACGTCTGCGAAACAGCATATCACACGACAGCAGCGGAGGTCTTTGACATCAGTCTCGAACGTGCGAGCCGCGTGCCAGATGAAAAGCTGAATCGCTCTGTGGACAGGGCTCAGAGCGTGGCAGCAGAGTGGCGCAGCGGGAGCGTGCTGGGCCCATAACCCAGAGGTCTGCTATTATTCAATGTCACCTCGAGCTGATTTCCTTTGGATCGGTGCTCTCTTCTGCCAGCTGCATACCCGAATGGCATGTAGCATATCGATGCACTCGCCAAATCCACTCCATGCAAGGTGCGTGGTTTTAGAGGTCTCAGTGGCATTCTGTTGTTCGGCGGTTTTTATTCTGAACTGGATCGCAAAACCAGTTCTCTGCGATGCCAATCAGCTGGTCAAGTTGAAACAAATGTCTTGCGGTTTCGTCCATTCCCTGCAGTAATTCGCTACCCTGGTTCAGACGTGAATGACAAGCATGTCAAAAACCTCATCACGACTCAGACACAGTTCCCCCACGATTAGGACGGATCCCACCGATTGTGAATAACCTCAGAGAGAGAGAGAGAGAGAGAGACAGGCAATCGGCGTGGATTCGATGGGTTGAACGGCTTGTGTCTACGCGAGAATGGTGCTACGTGTTTATGGCGTCCCACTGCCTGTCTCTGGGACAGAGAGGCTGAGGGAGCAAAACTGGTTCATTTTTAACCGTCCCTTCCGTGTTGGACTGCCTGCAGTCCCTCAGCTCAGGGCCGTGGGGAGGACTCTCAGTGAGTGAAGGTTTCACTCGGAGTCTCTTCATCTGGGACACTTGGGGCTCAGATGTTAACTGCTGCGCGGTAGCAACAAAGAAAGCGATGCCCACTTTGCAATAGACTTTCCGTAAGATTGCTGCGTGAAGACGATTTCTGAACACCAAGAAGGCTGCACAACAATGTGAATTTACCTGGGCGAAGAGTCCTCGGTGTCCATTTCTCTCTGTCCTGCCAGCACAGCATCTTTCTATCGCTCCGATAACAGACCTTTGGAGAAAGTTCACAATCAAAGTTGTTCATGTTCCCCGCATTAATGCAACTGACACCTCTCACCCCAACGGTTTCAGAGAGTGAGAGAGAGAGAGAGAGAGAGACTCTACCCGCCCCCACCCTACACCCCGCCCCACCCCACCCCCAACCCCCAGAACAACGTGCAAGTAGAAATAAATTGGTTTAATTATCGAGGAGTGGAGATAGTCCAGTTCCTGGGGATGAGACAAACATCATCGCCCCGGGGACAAAATGACAAGCAGAAGTTCTGGAAACGCTTTGCTGCTTGCAATTCTTGGAGCAATGTGGAATGTACTTCACACTGAGCAACTTTCAGCTGGCTCAGAGTCTCCAATGTACATTGCTGTGTTTGCCGCCAGCTCAGAGAGAGAGAACAATAGGAAGGACGTAGGAGTGAATAACGATCCGCGTGAGAGGGCGAATAGCTGCTCATGGAGACTGTTAGTGGCTAACAATACGTAGTGTGTCACAGCAGACGAGGTGATAACAAGGAGTCGTTTGTGTGGAAGGGGTCAAGGACATGGGGGAGTTCAGGCCCTAAAGTTATGGAACTCGATATTGAAGACCGGAGGGCTGTAAGGTCTCCAAGTGGAAAATGAGTTGTTGTTCTTTCATCTGGAGCTAGAACACTGCTGCAAGCCTGAGACAGAGATGTTGGTCAGGGAACAGGGTGATGTGTTAAAGTGGCAGACAACCGCCAGGTCAGGGCCTTTTTCCTGCGGGCAGAACCGGGATGTTCAGCGAAGCAGTCACCCAGTTTATGCTTCATGCTACATTGGGGAAACGACACTGTGAGTAGCGAATGCAGTGGACTAGGTTGTGGCAAAAGTGCTGCTTCACCTGGCAGGTATGTTTGAGCCCTTGGATATTCAGGAGGGAGCAGGTAAATGGGCAGGTGTTACACATTCGGCGGTTGCAGGCGAAAGCGACTTGGCACTATGGGAGGTGGGTGTGGGGTGTTGCGAGTGAAGGAAGAGTGGACCCGAAGTGTAACCCCTGGCACAACGGGTGCGTGTTGGGACCATAACCCACTCTCTCCTATTCACTCAATGTCGTCTTTAGCAGCTTTCCCGTATAACTGCGCTCTGTTCTGCACCTCGCCTTCTCATCTGCTTCCGGAAAAAAGCTTGGACATAAATATTTCACAGTGATATACTGGCCCAATGTGCACAGTCGAGTTGATACACTCGTGGAGATCTGCGTGGTCTTCTCCTGTTCTCTGTATCCCATGGTGAGGAGGGTAATGCTTGTCACTGGCCGCTCGGGTGTCATAGAAGAGTTTCAAAACAAAATGGTTGAATTATCTGCCAGTGGAGAGAGCCCGGTTCCTGGGGACGTGACAAACAGCAGCAGGGAGACTGAATGAGAAGCAGCTGTTCGAGAAACTCTTTGCCGCTAGCAATTCTTAGAGCAATCTCAAATGTATTTCATAGTGAGCACGTCTCAGGTCACTCAAGCGGTGTGGGGCATTCATCGCGCGCCGGCTCGCTGGCTCGTTGGTCTAGGCGTATGATTCTCGCTTAGGGTGCCTTACTGTGATGAGTTGCGAGAGGTCCCGGGTTCAAATCCCGGACGAGCCCGAGGTTTTCCTAAAACTTGACTTGTGCAAAACTGCCTGATTAATTTTCTCAAAAAGCACCTTGGTGAAACGAGGTTGGGCTGTCTGGAGTACGGACAAGGCAGAAAACAGGGAAGTGAAATGGTTGGATGTAGTGTCGAATAGGTTGACGTGAGCTGTGCGGTGTTTGGGGAATGTCAGCAATGAAGGTAGATTGGAAAATTGGGACAGCTCTCCTCGGAGAACCGAAGTTTTCCAAGTCATGAGGGACCTAGAAACAGGAAATAATGTTGTGAAAATGTTCCCACACCTGAAAGGTCCACAACGATTCGGCAGAATTTTAAGGTCACCAGGAAAACAAGTAAAAGTGACAGGAGGAAGAACGTTTTCGTACAGGGAGTGGTTAGTGTCAGTAAGTCCCTGTCGGACATTGACAAAGAGGAAGATTCAATGAACACAAAAGGGAATTCGGTGGTCACGTTCAGATGTGCAGATTTACGCTGAGAATGAAACGAATAGACACACGTTGACTTAAGTATAGAACCAGCAGAGCGAAGGTGGGCCGCATGGCCTCCGTCTGCGCTGCGACACATGTTGTGATTCAGTGTGAAATCACATCACAGTTCGACCAACAGAATGTGGGAATTTAGTAAAAACGTTTCTATTTACACAGCCTCCGTACGTCTGCGAAACAGCATATCACACGACAGCAGCGGAGGTCTTTGACATCAGTCTCGAACGTGCGAGCCGCGTGCCAGATGAAAAGCTGAATCGCTCTGTGGACAGGGCTCAGAGCGTGGCAGCAGAGTGGCGCAGCGGGAGCGTGCTGGGCCCATAACCCAGAGGTCTGCTATTATTCAATGTCACCTCGAGCTGATTTCCTTTGGATCGGTGCTCTCTTCTGCCAGCTGCATACCCGAATGGCATGTAGCATATCGATGCACTCGCCAAATCCACTCCATGCAAGGTGCGTGGTTTTAGAGGTCTCAGTGGCATTCTGTTGTTCGGCGGTTTTTATTCTGAACTGGATCGCAAAACCAGTTCTCTGCGATGCCAATCAGCTGGTCAAGTTGAAACAAATGTCTTGCGGTTTCGTCCATTCCCTGCAGTAATTCGCTACCCTGGTTCAGACGTGAATGACAAGCATGTCAAAAACCTCATCACGACTCAGACACAGTTCCCCCACGATTAGGACGGATCCCACCGATTGTGAATAACCTCAGAGAGAGAGAGAGAGAGAGAGACAGGCAATCGGCGTGGATTCGATGGGTTGAACGGCTTGTGTCTACGCGAGAATGGTGCTACGTGTTTATGGCGTCCCACTGCCTGTCTCTGGGACAGAGAGGCTGAGGGAGCAAAACTGGTTCATTTTTAACCGTCCCTTCCGTGTTGGACTGCCTGCAGTCCCTCAGCTCAGGGCCGTGGGGAGGACTCTCAGTGAGTGAAGGTTTCACTCGGAGTCTCTTCATCTGGGACACTTGGGGCTCAGATGTTAACTGCTGCGCGGTAGCAACAAAGAAAGCGATGCCCACTTTGCAATAGACTTTCCGTAAGATTGCTGCGTGAAGACGATTTCTGAACACCAAGAAGGCTGCACAACAATGTGAATTTACCTGGGCGAAGAGTCCTCGGTGTCCATTTCTCTCTGTCCTGCCAGCACAGCATCTTTCTATCGCTCCGATAACAGACCTTTGGAGAAAGTTCACAATCAAAGTTGTTCATGTTCCCCGCATTAATGCAACTGACACCTCTCACCCCAACGGTTTCAGAGAGTGAGAGAGAGAGAGAGAGAGAGAGACTCTACCCGCCCCCCCCCTACACCCCGCCCCCCCCCCCACCCCCCAGAACAACGTGCAAGTAGAAATAAATTGGTTTAATTATCGAGGAGTGGAGATAGTCCAGTTCCTGGGGATGAGACAAACATCATCGCCCCGGGGACAAAATGACAAGCAGAAGTTCTGGAAACGCTTTGCTGCTTGCAATTCTTGGAGCAATGTGGAATGTACTTCACACTGAGCAACTTTCAGCTGGCTCAGAGTCTCCAATGTACATTGCTGTGTTTGCCGCCAGCTCAGAGAGAGAGAACAATAGGAAGGACGTAGGAGTGAATAACGATCCGCGTGAGAGGGCGAATAGCTGCTCATGGAGACTGTTAGTGGCTAACAATACGTAGTGTGTCACAGCAGACGAGGTGATAACAAGGAGTCGTTTGTGTGGAAGGGGTCAAGGACATGGGGGAGTTCAGGCCCTAAAGTTATGGAACTCGATATTGAAGACCGGAGGGCTGTAAGGTCTCCAAGTGGAAAATGAGTTGTTGTTCTTTCATCTGGAGCTAGAACACTGCTGCAAGCCTGAGACAGAGATGTTGGTCAGGGAACAGGGTGATGTGTTAAAGTGGCAGACAACCGCCAGGTCAGGGCCTTTTTCCTGCGGGCAGAACCGGGATGTTCAGCGAAGCAGTCACCCAGTTTATGCTTCATGCTACATTGGGGAAACGACACTGTGAGTAGCGAATGCAGTGGACTAGGTTGTGGCAAAAGTGCTGCTTCACCTGGCAGGTATGTTTGAGCCCTTGGATATTCAGGAGGGAGCAGGTAAATGGGCAGGTGTTACACATTCGGCGGTTGCAGGCGAAAGCGACTTGGCACTATGGGAGGTGGGTGTGGGGTGTTGCGAGTGAAGGAAGAGTGGACCCGAAGTGTAACCCCTGGCACAACGGGTGCGTGTTGGGACCATAACCCACTCTCTCCTATTCACTCAATGTCGTCTTTAGCAGCTTTCCCGTATAACTGCGCTCTGTTCTGCACCTCGCCTTCTCATCTGCTTCCGGAAAAAAGCTTGGACATAAATATTTCACAGTGATATACTGGCCCAATGTGCACAGTCGAGTTGATACACTCGTGGAGATCTGCGTGGTCTTCTCCTGTTCTCTGTATCCCATGATGAGGAGGGTAATGCTTGTCACTGGCCGCTCGGGTGTCATAGAAGAGTTTCAAAACAAAATGGTTGAATTATCTGCCAGTGGAGAGAGCCCGGTTCCTGGGGACGTGACAAACAGCAGCAGGGAGACTGAATGAGAAGCAGCTGTTCGAGAAACTCTTTGCCGCTAGCAATTCTTAGAGCAATCTCAAATGTATTTCATAGTGAGCACGTCTCAGGTCACTCAAGCGGTGTGGGGCATTCATCGCGCGCCGGCTCGCTGGCTCGTTGGTCTAGGCGTATGATTCTCGCTTAGGGTGCCTTACTGTGATGAGTTGCGAGAGGTCCCGGGTTCAAATCCCGGACGAGCCCGAGGTTTTTCTAAAACTTGACTTGTGCAAAACTGCCTGATTAATTTTCTCAAAAAGCACCTTGGTGAAACGAGGTTGGGCTGTCTGGAGTACGGACAAGGCAGAAAACAGGGAAGTGAAATGGTTGGATGTAGTGTCGAACAGGTTGACGTGAGCTGTGCGGTGTTTGGGGAATGTCAGCAATGAAGGTAGATTGGAAAATTGGGACAGCTCTCCTCGGAGAACCGAAGTTTTCCAAGTCATGAGGGACCTAGAAACAGGAAATAATGTTGTGAAAATGTTCCCACACCTGAAAGGTCCACAACGATTCGGCAGAATTTTAAGGTCACCAGGAAAACAAGTAAAAGTGACAGGAGGAAGAACGTTTTCGTACAGGGAGTGGTTAGTGTCAGTAAGTCCCTGTCGGACATTGACAAAGAGGAAGATTCAATGAACACAAAAGGGAATTCGGTGGTCACGTTCAGATGTGCAGATTTACGCTGAGAATGAAACGAATAGACACACGTTGACTTAAGTATAGAACCAGCAGAGCGAAGGTGGGCCGCATGGCCTCCGTCTGCGCTGCGACACATGTTGTGATTCAGTGTGAAATCACATCACAGTTCGACCAACAGAATGTGGGAATTTAGTAAAAACGTTTCTATTTACACAGCCTCCGTACGTCTGCGAAACAGCATATCACACGACAGCAGCGGAGGTCTTTGACATCAGTCTCGAACGTGCGAGCCGCGTGCCAGATGAAAAGCTGAATCGCTCTGTGGACAGGGCTCAGAGCGTGGCAGCAGAGTGGCGCAGCGGGAGCGTGCTGGGCCCATAACCCAGAGGTCTGCTATTATTCAATGTCACCTCGAGCTGATTTCCTTTGGATCGGTGCTCTCTTCTGCCAGCTGCATACCCGAATGGCATGTAGCATATCGATGCACTCGCCAAATCCACTCCATGCAAGGTGTGTGGTTTTAGAGGTCTCAGTGGCATTCTGTTGTTCGGCGGTTTTTATTCTGAACTGGATCGCAAAACCAGTTCTCTGCGATGCCAATCAGCTGGTCAAGTTGAAACAAATGTCTTGCGGTTTCGTCCATTCCCTGCAGTAATTCGCTACCCTGGTTCAGACGTGAATGACAAGCATGTCAAAAACCTCATCACGACTCAGACACAGTTCCCCCACGATTAGGACGGATCCCACCGATTGTGAATAACCTCAGAGAGAGAGAGAGAGAGAGAGAGACAGGCAATCGGCGTGGATTCGATGGGTTGAACGGCTTGTGTCTACGCGAGAATGGTGCTACGTGTTTATGGCGTCCCACTGCCTGTCTCTGGGACAGAGAGGCTGAGGGAGCAAAACTGGTTCATTTTTAACCGTCCCTTCCGTGTTGGACTGCCTGCAGTCCCTCAGCTCAGGGCCGTGGGGAGGACTCTCAGTGAGTGAAGGTTTCACTCGGAGTCTCTTCATCTGGGACACTTGGGGCTCAGATGTTAACTGCTGCGCGGTAGCAACAAAGAAAGCGATGCCCACTTTGCAATAGACTTTCCGTAAGATTGCTGCGTGAAGACGATTTCTGAACACCAAGAAGGCTGCACAACAATGTGAATTTACCTGGGCGAAGAGTCCTCGGTGTCCATTTCTCTCTGTCCTGCCAGCACAGCATCTTTCTATCGCTCCGATAACAGACCTTTGGAGAAAGTTCACAATCAAAGTTGTTCATGTTCCCCGCATTAATGCAACTGACACCTCTCACCCCAACGGTTTCAGAGAGTGAGAGAGAGAGAGAGAGAGAGAGACTCTACCCGCCCCCACCCTACACCCCGCCCCACCCCCCAACCCCCAGAACAACGTGCAAGTAGAAATAAATTGGTTTAATTATCGAGGAGTGGAGATAGTCCAGTTCCTGGGGATGAGACAAACATCATCGCCCCGGGGACAAAATGACAAGCAGAAGTTCTGGAAACGCTTTGCTGCTTGCAATTCTTGGAGCAATGTGGAATGTACTTCACACTGAGCAACTTTCAGCTGGCTCAGAGTCTCCAATGTACATTGCTGTGTTTGCCGCCAGCTCAGAGAGAGAGAACAATAGGAAGGACGTAGGAGTGAATAACGATCCGCGTGAGAGGGCGAATAGCTGCTCATGGAGACTGTTAGTGGCTAACAATACGTAGTGTGTCACAGCAGACGAGGTGATAACAAGGAGTCGTTTGTGTGGAAGGGGTCAAGGACATGGGGGAGTTCAGGCCCTAAAGTTATGGAACTCGATATTGAAGACCGGAGGGCTGTAAGGTCTCCAAGTGGAAAATGAGTTGTTGTTCTTTCATCTGGAGCTAGAACACTGCTGCAAGCCTGAGACAGAGATGTTGGTCAGGGAACAGGGTGATGTGTTAAAGTGGCAGACAACCGCCAGGTCAGGGCCTTTTTCCTGCGGGCAGAACCGGGATGTTCAGCGAAGCAGTCACCCAGTTTATGCTTCATGCTACATTGGGGAAACGACACTGTGAGTAGCGAATGCAGTGGACTAGGTTGTGGCAAAAGTGCTGCTTCACCTGGCAGGTATGTTTGAGCCCTTGGATATTCAGGAGGGAGCAGGTAAATGGGCAGGTGTTACACATTCGGCGGTTGCAGGCGAAAGCGACTTGGCACTATGGGAGGTGGGTGTGGGGTGTTGCGAGTGAAGGAAGAGTGGACCCGAAGTGTAACCCCTGGCACAACGGGTGCGTGTTGGGACCATAACCCACTCTCTCCTATTCACTCAATGTCGTCTTTAGCAGCTTTCCCGTATAACTGCGCTCTGTTCTGCACCTCGCCTTCTCATCTGCTTCCGGAAAAAAGCTTGGACATAAATATTTCACAGTGATATACTGGCCCAATGTGCACAGTCGAGTTGATACACTCGTGGAGATCTGCGTGGTCTTCTCCTGTTCTCTGTATCCCATGATGAGGAGGGTAATGCTTGTCACTGGCCGCTCGGGTGTCATAGAAGAGTTTCAAAACAAAATGGTTGAATTATCTGCCAGTGGAGAGAGCCCGGTTCCTGGGGACGTGACAAACAGCAGCAGGGAGACTGAATGAGAAGCAGCTGTTCGAGAAACTCTTTGCCGCTAGCAATTCTTAGAGCAATCTCAAATGTATTTCATAGTGAGCACGTCTCAGGTCACTCAAGCGGTGTGGGGCATTCATCGCGCGCCGGCTCGCTGGCTCGTTGGTCTAGGCGTATGATTCTCGCTTAGGGTGCCTTACTGTGATGAGTTGCGAGAGGTCCCGGGTTCAAATCCCGGACGAGCCCGAGGTTTTTCTAAAACTTGACTTGTGCAAAACTGCCTGATTAATTTTCTCAAAAAGCACCTTGGTGAAACGAGGTTGGGCTGTCTGGAGTACGGACAAGGCAGAAAACAGGGAAGTGAAATGGTTGGATGTAGTGTCGAACAGGTTGACGTGAGCTGTGCGGTGTTTGGGGAATGTCAGCAATGAAGGTAGATTGGAAAATTGGGACAGCTCTCCTCGGAGAACCGAAGTTTTCCAAGTCATGAGGGACCTAGAAACAGGAAATAATGTTGTGAAAATGTTCCCACACCTGAAAGGTCCACAACGATTCGGCAGAATTTTAAGGTCACCAGGAAAACAAGTAAAAGTGACAGGAGGAAGAACGTTTTCGTACAGGGAGTGGTTAGTGTCAGTAAGTCCCTGTCGGACATTGACAAAGAGGAAGATTCAATGAACACAAAAGGGAATTCGGTGGTCACGTTCAGATGTGCAGATTTACGCTGAGAATGAAACGAATAGACACACGTTGACTTAAGTATAGAACCAGCAGAGCGAAGGTGGGCCGCATGGCCTCCGTCTGCGCTGCGACACATGTTGTGATTCAGTGTGAAATCACATCACAGTTCGACCAACAGAATGTGGGAATTTAGTAAAAACGTTTCTATTTACACAGCCTCCGTACGTCTGCGAAACAGCATATCACACGACAGCAGCGGAGGTCTTTGACATCAGTCTCGAACGTGCGAGCCGCGTGCCAGATGAAAAGCTGAATCGCTCTGTGGACAGGGCTCAGAGCGTGGCAGCAGAGTGGCGCAGCGGGAGCGTGCTGGGCCCATAACCCAGAGGTCTGCTATTATTCAATGTCACCTCGAGCTGATTTCCTTTGGATCGGTGCTCTCTTCTGCCAGCTGCATACCCGAATGGCATGTAGCATATCGATGCACTCGCCAAATCCACTCCATGCAAGGTGTGTGGTTTTAGAGGTCTCAGTGGCATTCTGTTGTTCGGCGGTTTTTATTCTGAACTGGATCGCAAAACCAGTTCTCTGCGATGCCAATCAGCTGGTCAAGTTGAAACAAATGTCTTGCGGTTTCGTCCATTCCCTGCAGTAATTCGCTACCCTGGTTCAGACGTGAATGACAAGCATGTCAAAAACCTCATCACGACTCAGACACAGTTCCCCCACGATTAGGACGGATCCCACCGATTGTGAATAACCTCAGAGAGAGAGAGAGAGAGAGAGAGACAGGCAATCGGCGTGGATTCGATGGGTTGAACGGCTTGTGTCTACGCGAGAATGGTGCTACGTGTTTATGGCGTCCCACTGCCTGTCTCTGGGACAGAGAGGCTGAGGGAGCAAAACTGGTTCATTTTTAACCGTCCCTTCCGTGTTGGACTGCCTGCAGTCCCTCAGCTCAGGGCCGTGGGGAGGACTCTCAGTGAGTGAAGGTTTCACTCGGAGTCTCTTCATCTGGGACACTTGGGGCTCAGATGTTAACTGCTGCGCGGTAGCAACAAAGAAAGCGATGCCCACTTTGCAATAGACTTTCCGTAAGATTGCTGCGTGAAGACGATTTCTGAACACCAAGAAGGCTGCACAACAATGTGAATTTACCTGGGCGAAGAGTCCTCGGTGTCCATTTCTCTCTGTCCTGCCAGCACAGCATCTTTCTATCGCTCCGATAACAGACCTTTGGAGAAAGTTCACAATCAAAGTTGTTCATGTTCCCCGCATTAATGCAACTGACACCTCTCACCCCAACGGTTTCAGAGAGTGAGAGAGAGAGAGAGAGAGACTCTACCCGCCCCCACCCAACACCCCCCCCCACCCCCCCCCACCCCCAGAACAACGTGCAAGTAGAAATAAATTGGTTTAATTATCGAGGAGTGGAGATAGTCCAGTTCCTGGGGATGAGACAAACATCATCGCCCCGGGGACAAAATGACAAGCAGAAGTTCTGGAAACGCTTTGCTGCTTGCAATTCTTGGAGCAATGTGGAATGTACTTCACACTGAGCAACTTTCAGCTGGCTCAGAGTCTCCAATGTACATTGCTGTGTTTGCCGCCAGCTCAGAGAGAGAGAACAATAGGAAGGACGTAGGAGTGAATAACGATCCGCGTGAGAGGGCGAATAGCTGCTCATGGAGACTGTTAGTGGCTAACAATACGTAGTGTGTCACAGCAGACGAGGTGATAACAAGGAGTCGTTTGTGTGGAAGGGGTCAAGGACATGGGGGAGTTCAGGCCCTAAAGTTATGGAACTCGATATTGAAGACCGGAGGGCTGTAAGGTCTCCAAGTGGAAAATGAGTTGTTGTTCTTTCATCTGGAGCTAGAACACTGCTGCAAGCCTGAGACAGAGATGTTGGTCAGGGAACAGGGTGATGTGTTAAAGTGGCAGACAACCGCCAGGTCAGGGCCTTTTTCCTGCGGGCAGAACCGGGATGTTCAGCGAAGCAGTCACCCAGTTTATGCTTCATGCTACATTGGGGAAACGACACTGTGAGTAGCGAATGCAGTGGACTAGGTTGTGGCAAAAGTGCTGCTTCACCTGGCAGGTATGTTTGAGCCCTTGGATATTCAGGAGGGAGCAGGTAAATGGGCAGGTGTTACACATTCGGCGGTTGCAGGCGAAAGCGACTTGGCACTATGGGAGGTGGGTGTGGGGTGTTGCGAGTGAAGGAAGAGTGGACCCGAAGTGTAACCCCTGGCACAACGGGTGCGTGTTGGGACCATAACCCACTCTCTCCTATTCACTCAATGTCGTCTTTAGCAGCTTTCCCGTATAACTGCGCTCTGTTCTGCACCTCGCCTTCTCATCTGCTTCCGGAAAAAAGCTTGGACATAAATATTTCACAGTGATATACTGGCCCAATGTGCACAGTCGAGTTGATACACTCGTGGAGATCTGCGTGGTCTTCTCCTGTTCTCTGTATCCCATGGTGAGGAGGGTAATGCTTGTCACTGGCCGCTCGGGTGTCATAGAAGAGTTTCAAAACAAAATGGTTGAATTATCTGCCAGTGGAGAGAGCCCGGTTCCTGGGGACGTGACAAACAGCAGCAGGGAGACTGAATGAGAAGCAGCTGTTCGAGAAACTCTTTGCCGCTAGCAATTCTTAGAGCAATCTCAAATGTATTTCATAGTGAGCACGTCTCAGGTCACTCAAGCGGTGTGGGGCATTCATCGCGCGCCGGCTCGCTGGCTCGTTGGTCTAGGCGTATGATTCTCGCTTAGGGTGCCTTACTGTGATGAGTTGCGAGAGGTCCCGGGTTCAAATCCCGGACGAGCCCGAGGTTTTTCTAAAACTTGACTTGTGCAAAACTGCCTGATTAATTTTCTCAAAAAGCACCTTGGTGAAACGAGGTTGGGCTGTCTGGAGTACGGACAAGGCAGAAAACAGGGAAGTGAAATGGTTGGATGTAGTGTCGAACAGGTTGACGTGAGCTGTGCGGTGTTTGGGGAATGTCAGCAATGAAGGTAGATTGGAAAATTGGGACAGCTCTCCTCGGAGAACCGAAGTTTTCCAAGTCATGAGGGACCTAGAAACAGGAAATAATGTTGTGAAAATGTTCCCACACCTGAAAGGTCCACAACGATTCGGCAGAATTTTAAGGTCACCAGGAAAACAAGTAAAAGTGACAGGAGGAAGAACGTTTTCGTACAGGGAGTGGTTAGTGTCAGTAAGTCCCTGTCGGACATTGACAAAGAGGAAGATTCAATGAACACAAAAGGGAATTCGGTGGTCACGTTCAGATGTGCAGATTTACGCTGAGAATGAAACGAATAGACACACGTTGACTTAAGTATAGAACCAGCAGAGCGAAAGTGGGCCGCATGGCCTCCGTCTGCGCTGCGACACATGTTGTGATTCAGTGTGAAATCACATCACAGTTCGACCAACAGAATGTGGGAATTTAGTAAAAACGTTTCTATTTACACAGCCTCCGTACGTCTGCGAAACAGCATATCACACGACAGCAGCGGAGGTCTTTGACATCAGTCTCGAACGTGCGAGCCGCGTGCCAGATGAAAAGCTGAATCGCTCTGTGGACAGGGCTCAGAGCGTGGCAGCAGAGTGGCGCAGCGGGAGCGTGCTGGGCCCATAACCCAGAGGTCTGCTATTATTCAATGTCACCTCGAGCTGATTTCCTTTGGATCGGTGCTCTCTTCTGCCAGCTGCATACCCGAATGGCATGTAGCATATCGATGCACTCGCCAAATCCACTCCATGCAAGGTGCGTGGTTTTAGAGGTCTCAGTGGCATTCTGTTGTTCGGCGGTTTTTATTCTGAACTGGATCGCAAAACCAGTTCTCTGCGATGCCAATCAGCTGGTCAAGTTGAAACAAATGTCTTGCGGTTTCGTCCATTCCCTGCAGTAATTCGCTACCCTGGTTCAGACGTGAATGACAAGCATGTCAAAAACCTCATCACGACTCAGACACAGTTCCCCCACGATTAGGACGGATCCCACCGATTGTGAATAACCTCAGAGAGAGAGAGAGAGAGAGAGACAGGCAATCGGCGTGGATTCGATGGGTTGAACGGCTTGTGTCTACGCGAGAATGGTGCTACGTGTTTATGGCGTCCCACTGCCTGTCTCTGGGACAGAGAGGCTGAGGGAGCAAAACTGGTTCATTTTTAACCGTCCCTTCCGTGTTGGACTGCCTGCAGTCCCTCAGCTCAGGGCCGTGGGGAGGACTCTCAGTGAGTGAAGGTTTCACTCGGAGTCTCTTCATCTGGGACACTTGGGGCTCAGATGTTAACTGCTGCGCGGTAGCAACAAAGAAAGCGATGCCCACTTTGCAATAGACTTTCCGTAAGATTGCTGCGTGAAGACGATTTCTGAACACCAAGAAGGCTGCACAACAATGTGAATTTACCTGGGCGAAGAGTCCTCGGTGTCCATTTCTCTCTGTCCTGCCAGCACAGCATCTTTCTATCGCTCCGATAACAGACCTTTGGAGAAAGTTCACAATCAAAGTTGTTCATGTTCCCCGCATTAATGCAACTGACACCTCTCACCCCAACGGTTTCAGAGAGTGAGAGAGAGAGAGAGAGAGAGAGACTCTACCCGCCCCCCCCCCCCCGCCCCCCCCCCCCCCCCCCCCCAGAACAACGTGCAAGTAGAAATAAATTGGTTTAATTATCGAGGAGTGGAGATAGTCCAGTTCCTGGGGATGAGACAAACATCATCGCCCCGGGGACAAAATGACAAGCAGAAGTTCTGGAAACGCTTTGCTGCTTGCAATTCTTGGAGCAATGTGGAATGTACTTCACACTGAGCAACTTTCAGCTGGCTCAGAGTCTCCAATGTACATTGCTGTGTTTGCCGCCAGCTCAGAGAGAGAGAACAATAGGAAGGACGTAGGAGTGAATAACGATCCGCGTGAGAGGGCGAATAGCTGCTCATGGAGACTGTTAGTGGCTAACAATACGTAGTGTGTCACAGCAGACGAGGTGATAACAAGGAGTCGTTTGTGTGGAAGGGGTCAAGGACATGGGGGAGTTCAGGCCCTAAAGTTATGGAACTCGATATTGAAGACCGGAGGGCTGTAAGGTCTCCAAGTGGAAAATGAGTTGTTGTTCTTTCATCTGGAGCTAGAACACTGCTGCAAGCCTGAGACAGAGATGTTGGTCAGGGAACAGGGTGATGTGTTAAAGTGGCAGACAACCGCCAGGTCAGGGCCTTTTTCCTGCGGGCAGAACCGGGATGTTCAGCGAAGCAGTCACCCAGTTTATGCTTCATGCTACATTGGGGAAACGACACTGTGAGTAGCGAATGCAGTGGACTAGGTTGTGGCAAAAGTGCTGCTTCACCTGGCAGGTATGTTTGAGCCCTTGGATATTCAGGAGGGAGCAGGTAAATGGGCAGGTGTTACACATTCGGCGGTTGCAGGCGAAAGCGACTTGGCACTATGGGAGGTGGGTGTGGGGTGTTGCGAGTGAAGGAAGAGTGGACCCGAAGTGTAACCCCTGGCACAACGGGTGCGTGTTGGGACCATAACCCACTCTCTCCTATTCACTCAATGTCGTCTTTAGCAGCTTTCCCGTATAACTGCGCTCTGTTCTGCACCTCGCCTTCTCATCTGCTTCCGGAAAAAAGCTTGGACATAAATATTTCACAGTGATATACTGGCCCAATGTGCACAGTCGAGTTGATACACTCGTGGAGATCTGCGTGGTCTTCTCCTGTTCTCTGTATCCCATGGTGAGGAGGGTAATGCTTGTCACTGGCCGCTCGGGTGTCATAGAAGAGTTTCAAAACAAAATGGTTGAATTATCTGCCAGTGGAGAGAGCCCGGTTCCTGGGGACGTGACAAACAGCAGCAGGGAGACTGAATGAGAAGCAGCTGTTCGAGAAACTCTTTGCCGCTAGCAATTCTTAGAGCAATCTCAAATGTATTTCATAGTGAGCACGTCTCAGGTCACTCAAGCGGTGTGGGGCACTCATCGCGCGCCACTCATCGCGCGCCGGCTCGCTGGCTCGTTGGTCTAGGCGTATGATTCTCGCTTAGGGTGCCTTACGGTGATGAGTTGCGAGAGGTCCCGGGTTCAAATCCCGGACGAGCCCGAGGTTTTTCTAAAACTTGACTTGTGCAAAACTGCCTGATTAATTTTCTCAAAAAGCACCTTGGTGAAACGAGGTTGGGCTGTCTGGAGTACGGACAAGGCAGAAAACAGGGAAGTGAAATGGTTGGATGTAGTGTCGAATAGGTTGACGTGAGCTGTGCGGTGTTTGGGGAATGTCAGCAATGAAGGTAGATTGGAAAATTGGGACAGCTCTCCTCGGAGAACCGAAGTTTTCCAAGTCATGAGGGACCTAGAAACAGGAAATAATGTTGTGAAAATGTTCCCACACCTGAAAGGTCCACAACGATTCGGCAGAATTTTAAGGTCACCAGGAAAACAAGTAAAAGTGACAGGAGGAAGAACGTTTTCGTACAGGGAGTGGTTAGTGTCAGTAAGTCCCTGTCGGACATTGACAAAGAGGAAGATTCAATGAACACAAAAGGGAATTCGGTGGTCACGTTCAGATGTGCAGATTTACGCTGAGAATGAAACGAATAGACACACGTTGACTTAAGTATAGAACCAGCAGAGCGAAGGTGGGCCGCATGGCCTCCGTCTGCGCTGCGACACATGTTGTGATTCAGTGTGAAATCACATCACAGTTCGACCAACAGAATGTGGGAATTTAGTAAAAACGTTTCTATTTACACAGCCTCCGTACGTCTGCGAAACAGCATATCACACGACAGCAGCGGAGGTCTTTGACATCAGTCTCGAACGTGCGAGCCGCGTGCCAGATGAAAAGCTGAATCGCTCTGTGGACAGGGCTCAGAGCGTGGCAGCAGAGTGGTGCAGCGGGAGCGTGCTGGGCCTATAACTTAGAGGTCTGCTATTATTCAATGTCACCTCGAGCTGATTTCCTTTGGATCGGTGCTCTCTTCTGCCAGCTGCATACCCGAATGGCATGTAGCATATCGATGCACTCGCCAAATCCACTCCATGCAAGGTGCGTGGTTTTAGAGGTCTCAGTGGCATTCTGTTGTTCGGCGGTTTTTATTCTGAACTGGATCGCAAAACCAGTTGTCTGCGATGCCAATCAGCTGGTCAAGTTGAAACAAATGTCTTGCGGTTTCGTCCATTCCCTGCAGTAATTCGCTACCCTGGTTCAGACGTGAATGACAAGCATGTCAAAAACCTCATCACGACTCAGACACAGTTCCCCCACGATTAGGACGGATCCCACCGATTGTGAATAACCTCAGAGAGAGAGAGAGAGAGAGAGAGAGACAGGCAATCGGCGTGGATTCGATGGGTTGAACGGCTTGTGTCTACGCGAGAATGGTGCTACGTGTTTATGGCGTCCCACTGCCTGTCTCTGGGACAGAGAGGCTGAGGGAGCAAAACTGGTTCATTTTTAACCGTCCCTTCCGTGTTGGACTGCCTGCAGTCCCTCAGCTCAGGGCCGTGGGGAGGACTCTCAGTGAGTGAAGGTTTCACTCGGAGTCTCTTCATCTGGGACACTTGGGGCTCAGATGTTAACTGCTGCGCGGTAGCAACAAAGAAAGCGATGCCCACTTTGCAATAGACTTTCCGTAAGATTGCTGCGTGAAGACGATTTCTGAACACCAAGAAGGCTGCACAACAATGTGAATTTACCTGGGCGAAGAGTCCTCGGTGTCCATTTCTCTCTGTCCTGCCAGCACAGCATCTTTCTATCGCTCCGATAACAGACCTTTGGAGAAAGTTCACAATCAAAGTTGTTCATGTTCCCCGCATTAATGCAACTGACACCTCTCACCCCAACGGTTTCAGAGAGTGAGAGAGAGAGAGAGAGAGAGAGAGACTCTACCCGCCCCCACCCTACACCCCGCCCCACCCCCCCACCCCCAGAACAACGTGCAAGTAGAAATAAATTGGTTTAATTATCGAGGAGTGGAGATAGTCCAGTTCCTGGGGATGAGACAAACATCATCGCCCCGGGGACAAAATGACAAGCAGAAGTTCTGGAAACGCTTTGCTGCTTGCAATTCTTGGAGCAATGTGGAATGTACTTCACACTGAGCAACTTTCAGCTGGCTCAGAGTCTCCAATGTACATTGCTGTGTTTGCCGCCAGCTCAGAGAGAGAGAACAATAGGAAGGACGTAGGAGTGAATAACGATCCGCGTGAGAGGGCGAATAGCTGCTCATGGAGACTGTTAGTGGCTAACAATACGTAGTGTGTCACAGCAGACGAGGTGATAACAAGGAGTCGTTTGTGTGGAAGGGGTCAAGGACATGGGGGAGTTCAGGCCCTAAAGTTATGGAACTCGATATTGAAGACCGGAGGGCTGTAAGGTCTCCAAGTGGAAAATGAGTTGTTGTTCTTTCATCTGGAGCTAGAACACTGCTGCAAGCCTGAGACAGAGATGTTGGTCAGGGAACAGGGTGATGTGTTAAAGTGGCAGACAACCGCCAGGTCAGGGCCTTTTTCCTGCGGGCAGAACCGGGATGTTCAGCGAAGCAGTCACCCAGTTTATGCTTCATGCTACATTGGGGAAACGACACTGTGAGTAGCGAATGCAGTGGACTAGGTTGTGGCAAAAGTGCTGCTTCACCTGGCAGGTATGTTTGAGCCCTTGGATATTCAGGAGGGAGCAGGTAAATGGGCAGGTGTTACACATTCGGCGGTTGCAGGCGAAAGCGACTTGGCACTATGGGAGGTGGGTGTGGGGTGTTGCGAGTGAAGGAAGAGTGGACCCGAAGTGTAACCCCTGGCACAACGGGTGCGTGTTGGGACCATAACCCACTCTCTCCTATTCACTCAATGTCGTCTTTAGCAGCTTTCCCGTATAACTGCGCTCTGTTCTGCACCTCGCCTTCTCATCTGCTTCCGGAAAAAAGCTTGGACATAAATATTTCACAGTGATATACTGGCCCAATGTGCACAGTCGAGTTGATACACTCGTGGAGATCTGCGTGGTCTTCTCCTGTTCTCTGTATCCCATGGTGAGGAGGGTAATGCTTGTCACTGGCCGCTCGGGTGTCATAGAAGAGTTTCAAAACAAAATGGTTGAATTATCTGCCAGTGGAGAGAGCCCGGTTCCTGGGGACGTGACAAACAGCAGCAGGGAGACTGAATGAGAAGCAGCTGTTCGAGAAACTCTTTGCCGCTAGCAATTCTTAGAGCAATCTCAAATGTATTTCATAGTGAGCACGTCTCAGGTCACTCAAGCGGTGTGGGGCATTCATCGCGCGCCGGCTCGCTGGCTCGTTGGTCTAGGCGTATGATTCTCGCTTAGGGTGCCTTACTGTGATGAGTTGCGAGAGGTCCCGGGTTCAAATCCCGGACGAGCCCGAGGTTTTCTAAAACTTGACTTGTGCAAAACTGCCTGATTAATTTTCTCAAAAAGCACCTTGGTGAAACGAGGTTGGGCTGTCTGGAGTACGGACAAGGCAGAAAACAGGGAAGTGAAATGGTTGGATGTAGTGTCGAACAGGTTGACGTGAGCTGTGCGGTGTTTGGGGAATGTCAGCAATGAAGGTAGATTGGAAAATTGGGACAGCTCTCCTCGGAGAACCGAAGTTTTCCAAGTCATGAGGGACCTAGAAACAGGAAATAATGTTGTGAAAATGTTCCCACACCTGAAAGGTCCACAACGATTCGGCAGAATTTTAAGGTCACCAGGAAAACAAGTAAAAGTGACAGGAGGAAGAACGTTTTCGTACAGGGAGTGGTTAGTGTCAGTAAGTCCCTGTCGGACATTGACAAAGAGGAAGATTCAATGAACACAAAAGGGAATTCGGTGGTCACGTTCAGATGTGCAGATTTACGCTGAGAATGAAACGAATAGACACACGTTGACTTAAGTATAGAACCAGCAGAGCGAAGGTGGGCCGCATGGCCTCCGTCTGCGCTGCGACACATGTTGTGATTCAGTGTGAAATCACATCACAGTTCGACCAACAGAATGTGGGAATTTAGTAAAAACGTTTCTATTTACACAGCCTCCGTACGTCTGCGAAACAGCATATCACACGACAGCAGCGGAGGTCTTTGACATCAGTCTCGAACGTGCGAGCCGCGTGCCAGATGAAAAGCTGAATCGCTCTGTGGACAGGGCTCAGAGCGTGGCAGCAGAGTGGCGCAGCGGGAGCGTGCTGGGCCCATAACCCAGAGGTCGATGGATCGAAACCATCCTCTGCTATTATTCAATGTCACCTCGAGCTGATTTCCTTTGGATCGGTGCTCTCTTCTGCCAGCTGCATACCCGAATGGCATGTAGCATATCGATGCACTCGCCAAATCCACTCCATGCAAGGTGCGTGGTTTTAGAGGTCTCAGTGGCATTCTGTTGTTCGGCGGTTTTTATTCTGAACTGGATCGCAAAACCAGTTCTCTGCGATGCCAATCAGCTGGTCAAGTTGAAACAAATGTCTTGCGGTTTCGTCCATTCCCTGCAGTAATTCGCTACCCTGGTTCAGACGTGAATGACAAGCATGTCAAAAACCTCATCACGACTCAGACACAGTTCCCCCACGATTAGGACGGATCCCACCGATTGTGAATAACCTCAGAGAGAGAGAGAGAGAGAGGCAATCGGCGTGGATTCGATGGGTTGAACGGCTTGTGTCTACGCGAGAATGGTGCTACGTGTTTATGGCGTCCCACTGCCTGTCTCTGGGACAGAGAGGCTGAGGGAGCAAAACTGGTTCATTTTTAACCGTCCCTTCCGTGTTGGACTGCCTGCAGTCCCTCAGCTCAGGGCCGTGGGGAGGACTCTCAGTGAGTGAAGGTTTCACTCGGAGTCTCTTCATCTGGGACACTTGGGGCTCAGATGTTAACTGCTGCGCGGTAGCAACAAAGAAAGCGATGCCCACTTTGCAATAGACTTTCCGTAAGATTGCTGCGTGAAGACGATTTCTGAACACCAAGAAGGCTGCACAACAATGTGAATTTACCTGGGCGAAGAGTCCTCGGTGTCCATTTCTCTCTGTCCTGCCAGCACAGCATCTTTCTATCGCTCCGATAACAGACCTTTGGAGAAAGTTCACAATCAAAGTTGTTCATGTTCCCCGCATTAATGCAACTGACACCTCTCACCCCAACGGTTTCAGAGAGTGAGAGAGAGAGAGAGAGAGAGAGACTCTACCCGCCCCCACCCTACACCCCGCCCCCCACCCCCAACCCCCAGAACAACGTGCAAGTAGAAATAAATTGGTTTAATTATCGAGGAGTGGAGATAGTCCAGTTCCTGGGGATGAGACAAACATCATCGCCCCGGGGACAAAATGACAAGCAGAAGTTCTGGAAACGCTTTGCTGCTTGCAATTCTTGGAGCAATGTGGAATGTACTTCACACTGAGCAACTTTCAGCTGGCTCAGAGTCTCCAATGTACATTGCTGTGTTTGCCGCCAGCTCAGAGAGAGAGAACAATAGGAAGGACGTAGGAGTGAATAACGATCCGCGTGAGAGGGCGAATAGCTGCTCATGGAGACTGTTAGTGGCTAACAATACGTAGTGTGTCACAGCAGACGAGGTGATAACAAGGAGTCGTTTGTGTGGAAGGGGTCAAGGACATGGGGGAGTTCAGGCCCTAAAGTTATGGAACTCGATATTGAAGACCGGAGGGCTGTAAGGTCTCCAAGTGGAAAATGAGTTGTTGTTCTTTCATCTGGAGCTAGAACACTGCTGCAAGCCTGAGACAGAGATGTTGGTCAGGGAACAGGGTGATGTGTTAAAGTGGCAGACAACCGCCAGGTCAGGGCCTTTTTCCTGCGGGCAGAACCGGGATGTTCAGCGAAGCAGTCACCCAGTTTATGCTTCATGCTACATTGGGGAAACGACACTGTGAGTAGCGAATGCAGTGGACTAGGTTGTGGCAAAAGTGCTGCTTCACCTGGCAGGTATGTTTGAGCCCTTGGATATTCAGGAGGGAGCAGGTAAATGGGCAGGTGTTACACATTCGGCGGTTGCAGGCGAAAGCGACTTGGCACTATGGGAGGTGGGTGTGGGGTGTTGCGAGTGAAGGAAGAGTGGACCCGAAGTGTAACCCCTGGCACAACGGGTGCGTGTTGGGACCATAACCCACTCTCTCCTATTCACTCAATGTCGTCTTTAGCAGCTTTCCCGTATAACTGCGCTCTGTTCTGCACCTCGCCTTCTCATCTGCTTCCGGAAAAAAGCTTGGACATAAATATTTCACAGTGATATACTGGCCCAATGTGCACAGTCGAGTTGATACACTCGTGGAGATCTGCGTGGTCTTCTCCTGTTCTCTGTATCCCATGGTGAGGAGGGTAATGCTTGTCACTGGCCGCTCGGGTGTCATAGAAGAGTTTCAAAACAAAATGGTTGAATTATCTGCCAGTGGAGAGAGCCCGGTTCCTGGGGACGTGACAAACAGCAGCAGGGAGACTGAATGAGAAGCAGCTGTTCGAGAAACTCTTTGCCGCTAGCAATTCTTAGAGCAATCTCAAATGTATTTCATAGTGAGCACGTCTCAGGTCACTCAAGCGGTGTGGGGCATTCATCGCGCGCCGGCTCGCTGGCTCGTTGGTCTAGGCGTATGATTCTCGCTTAGGGTGCCTTACTGTGATGAGTTGCGAGAGGTCCCGGGTTCAAATCCCGGACGAGCCCGAGGTTTTCCTAAAACTTGACTTGTGCAAAACTGCCTGATTAATTTTCTCAAAAAGCACCTTGGTGAAACGAGGTTGGGCTGTCTGGAGTACGGACAAGGCAGAAAACAGGGAAGTGAAATGGTTGGATGTAGTGTCGAACAGGTTGACGTGAGCTGTGCGGTGTTTGGGGAATGTCAGCAATGAAGGTAGATTGGAAAATTGGGACAGCTCTCCTCGGAGAACCGAAGTTTTCCAAGTCATGAGGGACCTAGAAACAGGAAATAATGTTGTGAAAATGTTCCCACACCTGAAAGGTCCACAACGATTCGGCAGAATTTTAAGGTCACCAGGAAAACAAGTAAAAGTGACAGGAGGAAGAACGTTTTCGTACAGGGAGTGGTTAGTGTCAGTAAGTCCCTGTCGGACATTGACAAAGAGGAAGATTCAATGAACACAAAAGGGAATTCGGTGGTCACGTTCAGATGTGCAGATTTACGCTGAGAATGAAACGAATAGACACACGTTGACTTAAGTATAGAACCAGCAGAGCGAAGGTGGGCCGCATGGCCTCCGTCTGCGCTGCGACACATGTTGTGATTCAGTGTGAAATCACATCACAGTTCGACCAACAGAATGTGGGAATTTAGTAAAAACGTTTCTATTTACACAGCCTCCGTACGTCTGCGAAACAGCATATCACACGACAGCAGCGGAGGTCTTTGACATCAGTCTCGAACGTGCGAGCCGCGTGCCAGATGAAAAGCTGAATCGCTCTGTGGACAGGGCTCAGAGCGTGGCAGCAGAGTGGCGCAGCGGGAGCGTGCTGGGCCCATAACCCAGAGGTCTGCTATTATTCAATGTCACCTCGAGCTGATTTCCTTTGGATCGGTGCTCTCTTCTGCCAGCTGCATACCCGAATGGCATGTAGCATATCGATGCACTCGCCAAATCCACTCCATGCAAGGTGCGTGGTTTTAGAGGTCTCAGTGGCATTCTGTTGTTCGGCGGTTTTTATTCTGAACTGGATCGCAAAACCAGTTCTCTGCGATGCCAATCAGCTGGTCAAGTTGAAACAAATGTCTTGCGGTTTCGTCCATTCCCTGCAGTAATTCGCTACCCTGGTTCAGACGTGAATGACAAGCATGTCAAAAACCTCATCACGACTCAGACACAGTTCCCCCACGATTAGGACGGATCCCACCGATTGTGAATAACCTCAGAGAGAGAGAGAGAGAGAGACAGGCAATCGGCGTGGATTCGATGGGTTGAACGGCTTGTGTCTACGCGAGAATGGTGCTACGTGTTTATGGCGTCCCACTGCCTGTCTCTGGGACAGAGAGGCTGAGGGAGCAAAACTGGTTCATTTTTAACCGTCCCTTCCGTGTTGGACTGCCTGCAGTCCCTCAGCTCAGGGCCGTGGGGAGGACTCTCAGTGAGTGAAGGTTTCACTCGGAGTCTCTTCATCTGGGACACTTGGGGCTCAGATGTTAACTGCTGCGCGGTAGCAACAAAGAAAGCGATGCCCACTTTGCAATAGACTTTCCGTAAGATTGCTGCGTGAAGACGATTTCTGAACACCAAGAAGGCTGCACAACAATGTGAATTTACCTGGGCGAAGAGTCCTCGGTGTCCATTTCTCTCTGTCCTGCCAGCACAGCATCTTTCTATCGCTCCGATAACAGACCTTTGGAGAAAGTTCACAATCAAAGTTGTTCATGTTCCCCGCATTAATGCAACTGACACCTCTCACCCCAACGGTTTCAGAGAGTGAGAGAGAGAGAGAGAGAGAGACTCTACCCGCCCCCACCCTACACCCCGCCCCACCCCACCCCCACCCCCAGAACAACGTGCAAGTAGAAATAAATTGGTTTAATTATCGAGGAGTGGAGATAGTCCAGTTCCTGGGGATGAGACAAACATCATCGCCCCGGGGACAAAATGACAAGCAGAAGTTCTGGAAACGCTTTGCTGCTTGCAATTCTTGGAGCAATGTGGAATGTACTTCACACTGAGCAACTTTCAGCTGGCTCAGAGTCTCCAATGTACATTGCTGTGTTTGCCGCCAGCTCAGAGAGAGAGAACAATAGGAAGGACGTAGGAGTGAATAACGATCCGCGTGAGAGGGCGAATAGCTGCTCATGGAGACTGTTAGTGGCTAACAATACGTAGTGTGTCACAGCAGACGAGGTGATAACAAGGAGTCGTTTGTGTGGAAGGGGTCAAGGACATGGGGGAGTTCAGGCCCTAAAGTTATGGAACTCGATATTGAAGACCGGAGGGCTGTAAGGTCTCCAAGTGGAAAATGAGTTGTTGTTCTTTCATCTGGAGCTAGAACACTGCTGCAAGCCTGAGACAGAGATGTTGGTCAGGGAACAGGGTGATGTGTTAAAGTGGCAGACAACCGCCAGGTCAGGGCCTTTTTCCTGCGGGCAGAACCGGGATGTTCAGCGAAGCAGTCACCCAGTTTATGCTTCATGCTACATTGGGGAAACGACACTGTGAGTAGCGAATGCAGTGGACTAGGTTGTGGCAAAAGTGCTGCTTCACCTGGCAGGTATGTTTGAGCCCTTGGATATTCAGGAGGGAGCAGGTAAATGGGCAGGTGTTACACATTCGGCGGTTGCAGGCGAAAGCGACTTGGCACTATGGGAGGTGGGTGTGGGGTGTTGCGAGTGAAGGAAGAGTGGACCCGAAGTGTAACCCCTGGCACAACGGGTGCGTGTTGGGACCATAACCCACTCTCTCCTATTCACTCAATGTCGTCTTTAGCAGCTTTCCCGTATAACTGCGCTCTGTTCTGCACCTCGCCTTCTCATCTGCTTCCGGAAAAAAGCTTGGACATAAATATTTCACAGTGATATACTGGCCCAATGTGCACAGTCGAGTTGATACACTCGTGGAGATCTGCGTGGTCTTCTCCTGTTCTCTGTATCCCATGGTGAGGAGGGTAATGCTTGTCACTGGCCGCTCGGGTGTCATAGAAGAGTTTCAAAACAAAATGGTTGAATTATCTGCCAGTGGAGAGAGCCCGGTTCCTGGGGACGTGACAAACAGCAGCAGGGAGACTGAATGAGAAGCAGCTGTTCGAGAAACTCTTTGCCGCTAGCAATTCTTAGAGCAATCTCAAATGTATTTCATAGTGAGCACGTCTCAGGTCACTCAAGCGGTGTGGGGCATTCATCGCGCGCCGGCTCGCTGGCTCGTTGGTCTAGGCGTATGATTCTCGCTTAGGGTGCCTTACTGTGATGAGTTGCGAGAGGTCCCGGGTTCAAATCCCGGACGAGCCCGAGGTTTTCCTAAAACTTGACTTGTGCAAAACTGCCTGATTAATTTTCTCAAAAAGCACCTTGGTGAAACGAGGTTGGGCTGTCTGGAGTACGGACAAGGCAGAAAACAGGGAAGTGAAATGGTTGGATGTAGTGTCGAATAGGTTGACGTGAGCTGTGCGGTGTTTGGGGAATGTCAGCAATGAAGGTAGATTGGAAAATTGGGACAGCTCTCCTCGGAGAACCGAAGTTTTCCAAGTCATGAGGGACCTAGAAACAGGAAATAATGTTGTGAAAATGTTCCCACACCTGAAAGGTCCACAACGATTCGGCAGAATTTTAAGGTCACCAGGAAAACAAGTAAAAGTGACAGGAGGAAGAACGTTTTCGTACAGGGAGTGGTTAGTGTCAGTAAGTCCCTGTCGGACATTGACAAAGAGGAAGATTCAATGAACACAAAAGGGAATTCGGTGGTCACGTTCAGATGTGCAGATTTACGCTGAGAATGAAACGAATAGACACACGTTGACTTAAGTATAGAACCAGCAGAGCGAAGGTGGGCCGCATGGCCTCCGTCTGCGCTGCGACACATGTTGTGATTCAGTGTGAAATCACATCACAGTTCGACCAACAGAATGTGGGAATTTAGTAAAAACGTTTCTATTTACACAGCCTCCGTACGTCTGCGAAACAGCATATCACACGACAGCAGCGGAGGTCTTTGACATCAGTCTCGAACGTGCGAGCCGCGTGCCAGATGAAAAGCTGAATCGCTCTGTGGACAGGGCTCAGAGCGTGGCAGCAGAGTGGTGCAGCGGGAGCGTGCTGGGCCTATAACTTAGAGGTCTGCTATTATTCAATGTCACCTCGAGCTGATTTCCTTTGGATCGGTGCTCTCTTCTGCCAGCTGCATACCCGAATGGCATGTAGCATATCGATGCACTCGCCAAATCCACTCCATGCAAGGTGCGTGGTTTTAGAGGTCTCAGTGGCATTCTGTTGTTCGGCGGTTTTTATTCTGAACTGGATCGCAAAACCAGTTGTCTGCGATGCCAATCAGTTGGTCAAGTTGAAACAAATGTCTTGCGGTTTCGTCCATTCCCTGCAGTAATTCGCTACCCTGGTTCAGACGTGAATGACAAGCATGTCAAAAACCTCATCACGACTCAGACACAGTTCCCCCACGATTAGGACGGATCCCACCGATTGTGAATAACCTCAGAGAGAGAGAGAGAGAGAGAGACAGGCAATCGGCGTGGATTCGATGGGTTGAACGGCTTGTGTCTACGCGAGAATGGTGCTACGTGTTTATGGCGTCCCACTGCCTGTCTCTGGGACAGAGAGGCTGAGGGAGCAAAACTGGTTCATTTTTAACCGTCCCTTCCGTGTTGGACTGCCTGCAGTCCCTCAGCTCAGGGCCGTGGGGAGGACTCTCAGTGAGTGAAGGTTTCACTCGGAGTCTCTTCATCTGGGACACTTGGGGCTCAGATGTTAACTGCTGCGCGGTAGCAACAAAGAAAGCGATGCCCACTTTGCAATAGACTTTCCGTAAGATTGCTGCGTGAAGACGATTTCTGAACACCAAGAAGGCTGCACAACAATGTGAATTTACCTGGGCGAAGAGTCCTCGGTGTCCATTTCTCTCTGTCCTGCCAGCACAGCATCTTTCTATCGCTCCGATAACAGACCTTTGGAGAAAGTTCACAATCAAAGTTGTTCATGTTCCCCGCATTAATGCAACTGACACCTCTCACCCCAACGGTTTCAGAGAGTGAGAGAGACAGAGAGAGAGAGAGAGACTCTACCCGCCCCCACCCTACACCCCGCCCCACCCCCCCCCAACCCCCAGAACAACGTGCAAGTAGAAATAAATTGGTTTAATTATCGAGGAGTGGAGATAGTCCAGTTCCTGGGGATGAGACAAACATCATCGCCCCGGGGACAAAATGACAAGCAGAAGTTCTGGAAACGCTTTGCTGCTTGCAATTCTTGGAGCAATGTGGAATGTACTTCACACTGAGCAACTTTCAGCTGGCTCAGAGTCTCCAATGTACATTGCTGTGTTTGCCGCCAGCTCAGAGAGAGAGAACAATAGGAAGGACGTAGGAGTGAATAACGATCCGCGTGAGAGGGCGAATAGCTGCTCATGGAGACTGTTAGTGGCTAACAATACGTAGTGTGTCACAGCAGACGAGGTGATAACAAGGAGTCGTTTGTGTGGAAGGGGTCAAGGACATGGGGGAGTTCAGGCCCTAAAGTTATGGAACTCGATATTGAAGACCGGAGGGCTGTAAGGTCTCCAAGTGGAAAATGAGTTGTTGTTCTTTCATCTGGAGCTAGAACACTGCTGCAAGCCTGAGACAGAGATGTTGGTCAGGGAACAGGGTGATGTGTTAAAGTGGCAGACAACCGCCAGGTCAGGGCCTTTTTCCTGCGGGCAGAACCGGGATGTTCAGCGAAGCAGTCACCCAGTTTATGCTTCATGCTACATTGGGGAAACGACACTGTGAGTAGCGAATGCAGTGGACTAGGTTGTGGCAAAAGTGCTGCTTCACCTGGCAGGTATGTTTGAGCCCTTGGATATTCAGGAGGGAGCAGGTAAATGGGCAGGTGTTACACATTCGGCGGTTGCAGGCGAAAGCGACTTGGCACTATGGGAGGTGGGTGTGGGGTGTTGCGAGTGAAGGAAGAGTGGACCCGAAGTGTAACCCCTGGCACAACGGGTGCGTGTTGGGACCATAACCCACTCTCTCCTATTCACTCAATGTCGTCTTTAGCAGCTTTCCCGTATAACTGCGCTCTGTTCTGCACCTCGCCTTCTCATCTGCTTCCGGAAAAAAGCTTGGACATAAATATTTCACAGTGATATACTGGCCCAATGTGCACAGTCGAGTTGATACACTCGTGGAGATCTGCGTGGTCTTCTCCTGTTCTCTGTATCCCATGGTGAGGAGGGTAATGCTTGTCACTGGCCGCTCGGGTGTCATAGAAGAGTTTCAAAACAAAATGGTTGAATTATCTGCCAGTGGAGAGAGCCCGGTTCCTGGGGACGTGACAAACAGCAGCAGGGAGACTGAATGAGAAGCAGCTGTTCGAGAAACTCTTTGCCGCTAGCAATTCTTAGAGCAATCTCAAATGTATTTCATAGTGAGCACGTCTCAGGTCACTCAAGCGGTGTGGGGCATTCATCGCGCGCCGGCTCGCTGGCTCGTTGGTCTAGGCGTATGATTCTCGCTTAGGGTGCCTTACTGTGATGAGTTGCGAGAGGTCCCGGGTTCAAATCCCGGACGAGCCCGAGGTTTTTCTAAAACTTGACTTGTGCAAAACTGCCTGATTAATTTTCTCAAAAAGCACCTTGGTGAAACGAGGTTGGGCTGTCTGGAGTACGGACAAGGCAGAAAACAGGGAAGTGAAATGGTTGGATGTAGTGTCGAACAGGTTGACGTGAGCTGTGCGGTGTTTGGGGAATGTCAGCAATGAAGGTAGATTGGAAAATTGGGACAGCTCTCCTCGGAGAACCGAAGTTTTCCAAGTCATGAGGGACCTAGAAACAGGAAATAATGTTGTGAAAATGTTCCCACACCTGAAAGGTCCACAACGATTCGGCAGAATTTTAAGGTCACCAGGAAAACAAGTAAAAGTGACAGGAGGAAGAACGTTTTCGTACAGGGAGTGGTTAGTGTCAGTAAGTCCCTGTCGGACATTGACAAAGAGGAAGATTCAATGAACACAAAAGGGAATTCGGTGGTCACGTTCAGATGTGCAGATTTACGCTGAGAATGAAACGAATAGACACACGTTGACTTAAGTATAGAACCAGCAGAGCGAAGGTGGGCCGCATGGCCTCCGTCTGCGCTGCGACACATGTTGTGATTCAGTGTGAAATCACATCACAGTTCGACCAACAGAATGTGGGAATTTAGTAAAAACGTTTCTATTTACACAGCCTCCGTACGTCTGCGAAACAGCATATCACACGACAGCAGCGGAGGTCTTTGACATCAGTCTCGAACGTGCGAGCCGCGTGCCAGATGAAAAGCTGAATCGCTCTGTGGACAGGGCTCAGAGCGTGGCAGCAGAGTGGCGCAGCGGGAGCGTGCTGGGCCCATAACCCAGAGGTCTGCTATTATTCAATGTCACCTCGAGCTGATTTCCTTTGGATCGGTGCTCTCTTCTGCCAGCTGCATACCCGAATGGCATGTAGCATATCGATGCACTCGCCAAATCCACTCCATGCAAGGTGCGTGGTTTTAGAGGTCTCAGTGGCATTCTGTTGTTCGGCGGTTTTTATTCTGAACTGGATCGCAAAACCAGTTCTCTGCGATGCCAATCAGCTGGTCAAGTTGAAACAAATGTCTTGCGGTTTCGTCCATTCCCTGCAGTAATTCGCTACCCTGGTTCAGACGTGAATGACAAGCATGTCAAAAACCTCATCACGACTCAGACACAGTTCCCCCACGATTAGGACGGATCCCACCGATTGTGAATAACCTCAGAGAGAGAGAGAGAGAGAGAGACAGGCAATCGGCGTGGATTCGATGGGTTGAACGGCTTGTGTCTACGCGAGAATGGTGCTACGTGTTTATGGCGTCCCACTGCCTGTCTCTGGGACAGAGAGGCTGAGGGAGCAAAACTGGTTCATTTTTAACCGTCCCTTCCGTGTTGGACTGCCTGCAGTCCCTCAGCTCAGGGCCGTGGGGAGGACTCTCAGTGAGTGAAGGTTTCACTCGGAGTCTCTTCATCTGGGACACTTGGGGCTCAGATGTTAACTGCTGCGCGGTAGCAACAAAGAAAGCGATGCCCACTTTGCAATAGACTTTCCGTAAGATTGCTGCGTGAAGACGATTTCTGAACACCAAGAAGGCTGCACAACAATGTGAATTTACCTGGGCGAAGAGTCCTCGGTGTCCATTTCTCTCTGTCCTGCCAGCACAGCATCTTTCTATCGCTCCGATAACAGACCTTTGGAGAAAGTTCACAATCAAAGTTGTTCATGTTCCCCGCATTAATGCAACTGACACCTCTCACCCCAACGGTTTCAGAGAGTGAGAGAGAGAGAGAGAGAGACTCTACCCGCCCCCACCCTACACCCCGCCCCACCCCCCCCCAACCCCCAGAACAACGTGCAAGTAGAAATAAATTGGTTTAATTATCGAGGAGTGGAGATAGTCCAGTTCCTGGGGATGAGACAAACATCATCGCCCCGGGGACAAAATGACAAGCAGAAGTTCTGGAAACGCTTTGCTGCTTGCAATTCTTGGAGCAATGTGGAATGTACTTCACACTGAGCAACTTTCAGCTGGCTCAGAGTCTCCAATGTACATTGCTGTGTTTGCCGCCAGCTCAGAGAGAGAGAACAATAGGAAGGACGTAGGAGTGAATAACGATCCGCGTGAGAGGGCGAATAGCTGCTCATGGAGACTGTTAGTGGCTAACAATACGTAGTGTGTCACAGCAGACGAGGTGATAACAAGGAGTCGTTTGTGTGGAAGGGGTCAAGGACATGGGGGAGTTCAGGCCCTAAAGTTATGGAACTCGATATTGAAGACCGGAGGGCTGTAAGGTCTCCAAGTGGAAAATGAGTTGTTGTTCTTTCATCTGGAGCTAGAACACTGCTGCAAGCCTGAGACAGAGATGTTGGTCAGGGAACAGGGTGATGTGTTAAAGTGGCAGACAACCGCCAGGTCAGGGCCTTTTTCCTGCGGGCAGAACCGGGATGTTCAGCGAAGCAGTCACCCAGTTTATGCTTCATGCTACATTGGGGAAACGACACTGTGAGTAGCGAATGCAGTGGACTAGGTTGTGGCAAAAGTGCTGCTTCACCTGGCAGGTATGTTTGAGCCCTTGGATATTCAGGAGGGAGCAGGTAAATGGGCAGGTGTTACACATTCGGCGGTTGCAGGCGAAAGCGACTTGGCACTATGGGAGGTGGGTGTGGGGTGTTGCGAGTGAAGGAAGAGTGGACCCGAAGTGTAACCCCTGGCACAACGGGTGCGTGTTGGGACCATAACCCACTCTCTCCTATTCACTCAATGTCGTCTTTAGCAGCTTTCCCGTATAACTGCGCTCTGTTCTGCACCTCGCCTTCTCATCTGCTTCCGGAAAAAAGCTTGGACATAAATATTTCACAGTGATATACTGGCCCAATGTGCACAGTCGAGTTGATACACTCGTGGAGATCTGCGTGGTCTTCTCCTGTTCTCTGTATCCCATGGTGAGGAGGGTAATGCTTGTCACTGGCCGCTCGGGTGTCATAGAAGAGTTTCAAAACAAAATGGTTGAATTATCTGCCAGTGGAGAGAGCCCGGTTCCTGGGGACGTGACAAACAGCAGCAGGGAGACTGAATGAGAAGCAGCTGTTCGAGAAACTCTTTGCCGCTAGCAATTCTTAGAGCAATCTCAAATGTATTTCATAGTGAGCACGTCTCAGGTCACTCAAGCGGTGTGGGGCATTCATCGCGCGCCGGCTCGCTGGCTCGTTGGTCTAGGCGTATGATTCTCGCTTAGGGTGCCTTACTGTGATGAGTTGCGAGAGGTCCCGGGTTCAAATCCCGGACGAGCCCGAGGTTTTCCTAAAACTTGACTTGTGCAAAACTGCCTGATTAATTTTCTCAAAAAGCACCTTGGTGAAACGAGGTTGGGCTGTCTGGAGTACGGACAAGGCAGAAAACAGGGAAGTGAAATGGTTGGATGTAGTGTCGAATAGGTTGACGTGAGCTGTGCGGTGTTTGGGGAATGTCAGCAATGAAGGTAGATTGGAAAATTGGGACAGCTCTCCTCGGAGAACCGAAGTTTTCCAAGTCATGAGGGACCTAGAAACAGGAAATAATGTTGTGAAAATGTTCCCACACCTGAAAGGTCCACAACGATTCGGCAGAATTTTAAGGTCACCAGGAAAACAAGTAAAAGTGACAGGAGGAAGAACGTTTTCGTACAGGGAGTGGTTAGTGTCAGTAAGTCCCTGTCGGACATTGACAAAGAGGAAGATTCAATGAACACAAAAGGGAATTCGGTGGTCACGTTCAGATGTGCAGATTTACGCTGAGAATGAAACGAATAGACACACGTTGACTTAAGTATAGAACCAGCAGAGCGAAGGTGGGCCGCATGGCCTCCGTCTGCGCTGCGACACATGTTGTGATTCAGTGTGAAATCACATCACAGTTCGACCAACAGAATGTGGGAATTTAGTAAAAACGTTTCTATTTACACAGCCTCCGTACGTCTGCGAAACAGCATATCACACGACAGCAGCGGAGGTCTTTGACATCAGTCTCGAACGTGCGAGCCGCGTGCCAGATGAAAAGCTGAATCGCTCTGTGGACAGGGCTCAGAGCGTGGCAGCAGAGTGGCGCAGCGGGAGCGTGCTGGGCCCATAACCCAGAGGTCTGCTATTATTCAATGTCACCTCGAGCTGATTTCCTTTGGATCGGTGCTCTCTTCTGCCAGCTGCATACCCGAATGGCATGTAGCATATCGATGCACTCGCCAAATCCACTCCATGCAAGGTGCGTGGTTTTAGAGGTCTCAGTGGCATTCTGTTGTTCGGCGGTTTTTATTCTGAACTGGATCGCAAAACCAGTTCTCTGCGATGCCAATCAGTTGGTCAAGTTGAAACAAATGTCTTGCGGTTTCGTCCATTCCCTGCAGTAATTCGCTACCCTGGTTCAGACGTGAATGACAAGCATGTCAAAAACCTCATCACGACTCAGACACAGTTCCCCCACGATTAGGACGGATCCCACCGATTGTGAATAACCTCAGAGAGAGAGAGAGAGAGAGAGACAGGCAATCGGCGTGGATTCGATGGGTTGAACGGCTTGTGTCTACGCGAGAATGGTGCTACGTGTTTATGGCGTCCCACTGCCTGTCTCTGGGACAGAGAGGCTGAGGGAGCAAAACTGGTTCATTTTTAACCGTCCCTTCCGTGTTGGACTGCCTGCAGTCCCTCAGCTCAGGGCCGTGGGGAGGACTCTCAGTGAGTGAAGGTTTCACTCGGAGTCTCTTCATCTGGGACACTTGGGGCTCAGATGTTAACTGCTGCGCGGTAGCAACAAAGAAAGCGATGCCCACTTTGCAATAGACTTTCCGTAAGATTGCTGCGTGAAGACGATTTCTGAACACCAAGAAGGCTGCACAACAATGTGAATTTACCTGGGCGAAGAGTCCTCGGTGTCCATTTCTCTCTGTCCTGCCAGCACAGCATCTTTCTATCGCTCCGATAACAGACCTTTGGAGAAAGTTCACAATCAAAGTTGTTCATGTTCCCCGCATTAATGCAACTGACACCTCTCACCCCAACGGTTTCAGAGAGTGAGAGAGACAGAGAGAGAGAGAGAGACTCTACCCGCCCCCACCCTACACCCCGCCCCACCCCCCCCCAACCCCCAGAACAACGTGCAAGTAGAAATAAATTGGTTTAATTATCGAGGAGTGGAGATAGTCCAGTTCCTGGGGATGAGACAAACATCATCGCCCCGGGGACAAAATGACAAGCAGAAGTTCTGGAAACGCTTTGCTGCTTGCAATTCTTGGAGCAATGTGGAATGTACTTCACACTGAGCAACTTTCAGCTGGCTCAGAGTCTCCAATGTACATTGCTGTGTTTGCCGCCAGCTCAGAGAGAGAGAACAATAGGAAGGACGTAGGAGTGAATAACGATCCGCGTGAGAGGGCGAATAGCTGCTCATGGAGACTGTTAGTGGCTAACAATACGTAGTGTGTCACAGCAGACGAGGTGATAACAAGGAGTCGTTTGTGTGGAAGGGGTCAAGGACATGGGGGAGTTCAGGCCCTAAAGTTATGGAACTCGATATTGAAGACCGGAGGGCTGTAAGGTCTCCAAGTGGAAAATGAGTTGTTGTTCTTTCATCTGGAGCTAGAACACTGCTGCAAGCCTGAGACAGAGATGTTGGTCAGGGAACAGGGTGATGTGTTAAAGTGGCAGACAACCGCCAGGTCAGGGCCTTTTTCCTGCGGGCAGAACCGGGATGTTCAGCGAAGCAGTCACCCAGTTTATGCTTCATGCTACATTGGGGAAACGACACTGTGAGTAGCGAATGCAGTGGACTAGGTTGTGGCAAAAGTGCTGCTTCACCTGGCAGGTATGTTTGAGCCCTTGGATATTCAGGAGGGAGCAGGTAAATGGGCAGGTGTTACACATTCGGCGGTTGCAGGCGAAAGCGACTTGGCACTATGGGAGGTGGGTGTGGGGTGTTGCGAGTGAAGGAAGAGTGGACCCGAAGTGTAACCCCTGGCACAACGGGTGCGTGTTGGGACCATAACCCACTCTCTCCTATTCACTCAATGTCGTCTTTAGCAGCTTTCCCGTATAACTGCGCTCTGTTCTGCACCTCGCCTTCTCATCTGCTTCCGGAAAAAAGCTTGGACATAAATATTTCACAGTGATATACTGGCCCAATGTGCACAGTCGAGTTGATACACTCGTGGAGATCTGCGTGGTCTTCTCCTGTTCTCTGTATCCCATGGTGAGGAGGGTAATGCTTGTCACTGGCCGCTCGGGTGTCATAGAAGAGTTTCAAAACAAAATGGTTGAATTATCTGCCAGTGGAGAGAGCCCGGTTCCTGGGGACGTGACAAACAGCAGCAGGGAGACTGAATGAGAAGCAGCTGTTCGAGAAACTCTTTGCCGCTAGCAATTCTTAGAGCAATCTCAAATGTATTTCATAGTGAGCACGTCTCAGGTCACTCAAGCGGTGTGGGGCATCATCGCGCGCCGGCTCGCTGGCTCGTTGGTCTAGGCGTATGATTCTCGCTTAGGGTGCCTTACTGTGATGAGTTGCGAGAGGTCCCGGGTTCAAATCCCGGACGAGCCCGAGGTTTTCCTAAAACTTGACTTGTGCAAAACTGCCTGATTAATTTTCTCAAAAAGCACCTTGGTGAAACGAGGTTGGGCTGTCTGGAGTACGGACAAGGCAGAAAACAGGGAAGTGAAATGGTTGGATGTAGTGTCGAACAGGTTGACGTGAGCTGTGCGGTGTTTGGGGAATGTCAGCAATGAAGGTAGATTGGAAAATTGGGACAGCTCTCCTCGGAGAACCGAAGTTTTCCAAGTCATGAGGGACCTAGAAACAGGAAATAATGTTGTGAAAATGTTCCCACACCTGAAAGGTCCACAACGATTCGGCAGAATTTTAAGGTCACCAGGAAAACAAGTAAAAGTGACAGGAGGAAGAACGTTTTCGTACAGGGAGTGGTTAGTGTCAGTAAGTCCCTGTCGGACATTGACAAAGAGGAAGATTCAATGAACACAAAAGGGAATTCGGTGGTCACGTTCAGATGTGCAGATTTACGCTGAGAATGAAACGAATAGACACACGTTGACTTAAGTATAGAACCAGCAGAGCGAAGGTGGGCCGCATGGCCTCCGTCTGCGCTGCGACACATGTTGTGATTCAGTGTGAAATCACATCACAGTTCGACCAACAGAATGTGGGAATTTAGTAAAAACGTTTCTATTTACACAGCCTCCGTACGTCTGCGAAACAGCATATCACACGACAGCAGCGGAGGTCTTTGACATCAGTCTCGAACGTGCGAGCCGCGTGCCAGATGAAAAGCTGAATCGCTCTGTGGACAGGGCTCAGAGCGTGGCAGCAGAGTGGCGCAGCGGGAGCGTGCTGGGCCCATAACCCAGAGGTCTGCTATTATTCAATGTCACCTCGAGCTGATTTCCTTTGGATCGGTGCTCTCTTCTGCCAGCTGCATACCCGAATGGCATGTAGCATATCGATGCACTCGCCAAATCCACTCCATGCAAGGTGCGTGGTTTTAGAGGTCTCAGTGGCATTCTGTTGTTCGGCGGTTTTTATTCTGAACTGGATCGCAAAACCAGTTCTCTGCGATGCCAATCAGTTAGTCAAGTTGAAACAAATGTCTTGCGGTTTCGTCCATTCCCTGCAGTAATTCGCTACCCTGGTTCAGACGTGAATGACAAGCATGTCAAAAACCTCATCACGACTCAGACACAGTTCCCCCACGATTAGGACGGATCCCACCGATTGTGAATAACCTCAGAGAGAGAGAGAGAGAGAGAGACAGGCAATCGGCGTGGATTCGATGGGTTGAACGGCTTGTGTCTACGCGAGAATGGTGCTACGTGTTTATGGCGTCCCACTGCCTGTCTCTGGGACAGAGAGGCTGAGGGAGCAAAACTGGTTCATTTTTAACCGTCCCTTCCGTGTTGGACTGCCTGCAGTCCCTCAGCTCAGGGCCGTGGGGAGGACTCTCAGTGAGTGAAGGTTTCACTCGGAGTCTCTTCATCTGGGACACTTGGGGCTCAGATGTTAACTGCTGCGCGGTAGCAACAAAGAAAGCGATGCCCACTTTGCAATAGACTTTCCGTAAGATTGCTGCGTGAAGACGATTTCTGAACACCAAGAAGGCTGCACAACAATGTGAATTTACCTGGGCGAAGAGTCCTCGGTGTCCATTTCTCTCTGTCCTGCCAGCACAGCATCTTTCTATCGCTCCGATAACAGACCTTTGGAGAAAGTTCACAATCAAAGTTGTTCATGTTCCCCGCATTAATGCAACTGACACCTCTCACCCCAACGGTTTCAGAGAGTGAGAGAGAGAGAGAGAGAGAGACTCTACCCGCCCCCACCCTACACCCCGCCCCACCCCACCCCCAACCCCCAGAACAACGTGCAAGTAGAAATAAATTGGTTTAATTATCGAGGAGTGGAGATAGTCCAGTTCCTGGGGATGAGACAAACATCATCGCCCCGGGGACAAAATGACAAGCAGAAGTTCTGGAAACGCTTTGCTGCTTGCAATTCTTGGAGCAATGTGGAATGTACTTCACACTGAGCAACTTTCAGCTGGCTCAGAGTCTCCAATGTACATTGCTGTGTTTGCCGCCAGCTCAGAGAGAGAGAACAATAGGAAGGACGTAGGAGTGAATAACGATCCGCGTGAGAGGGCGAATAGCTGCTCATGGAGACTGTTAGTGGCTAACAATACGTAGTGTGTCACAGCAGACGAGGTGATAACAAGGAGTCGTTTGTGTGGAAGGGGTCAAGGACATGGGGGAGTTCAGGCCCTAAAGTTATGGAACTCGATATTGAAGACCGGAGGGCTGTAAGGTCTCCAAGTGGAAAATGAGTTGTTGTTCTTTCATCTGGAGCTAGAACACTGCTGCAAGCCTGAGACAGAGATGTTGGTCAGGGAACAGGGTGATGTGTTAAAGTGGCAGACAACCGCCAGGTCAGGGCCTTTTTCCTGCGGGCAGAACCGGGATGTTCAGCGAAGCAGTCACCCAGTTTATGCTTCATGCTACATTGGGGAAACGACACTGTGAGTAGCGAATGCAGTGGACTAGGTTGTGGCAAAAGTGCTGCTTCACCTGGCAGGTATGTTTGAGCCCTTGGATATTCAGGAGGGAGCAGGTAAATGGGCAGGTGTTACACATTCGGCGGTTGCAGGCGAAAGCGACTTGGCACTATGGGAGGTGGGTGTGGGGTGTTGCGAGTGAAGGAAGAGTGGACCCGAAGTGTAACCCCTGGCACAACGGGTGCGTGTTGGGACCATAACCCACTCTCTCCTATTCACTCAATGTCGTCTTTAGCAGCTTTCCCGTATAACTGCGCTCTGTTCTGCACCTCGCCTTCTCATCTGCTTCCGGAAAAAAGCTTGGACATAAATATTTCACAGTGATATACTGGCCCAATGTGCACAGTCGAGTTGATACACTCGTGGAGATCTGCGTGGTCTTCTCCTGTTCTCTGTATCCCATGGTGAGGAGGGTAATGCTTGTCACTGGCCGCTCGGGTGTCATAGAAGAGTTTCAAAACAAAATGGTTGAATTATCTGCCAGTGGAGAGAGCCCGGTTCCTGGGGACGTGACAAACAGCAGCAGGGAGACTGAATGAGAAGCAGCTGTTCGAGAAACTCTTTGCCGCTAGCAATTCTTAGAGCAATCTCAAATGTATTTCATAGTGAGCACGTCTCAGGTCACTCAAGCGGTGTGGGGCATCATCGCGCGCCGGCTCGCTGGCTCGTTGGTCTAGGCGTATGATTCTCGCTTAGGGTGCCTTACTGTGATGAGTTGCGAGAGGTCCCGGGTTCAAATCCCGGACGAGCCCGAGGTTTTCCTAAAACTTGACTTGTGCAAAACTGCCTGATTAATTTTCTCAAAAAGCACCTTGGTGAAACGAGGTTGGGCTGTCTGGAGTACGGACAAGGCAGAAAACAGGGAAGTGAAATGGTTGGATGTAGTGTCGAACAGGTTGACGTGAGCTGTGCGGTGTTTGGGGAATGTCAGCAATGAAGGTAGATTGGAAAATTGGGACAGCTCTCCTCGGAGAACCGAAGTTTTCCAAGTCATGAGGGACCTAGAAACAGGAAATAATGTTGTGAAAATGTTCCCACACCTGAAAGGTCCACAACGATTCGGCAGAATTTTAAGGTCACCAGGAAAACAAGTAAAAGTGACAGGAGGAAGAACGTTTTCGTACAGGGAGTGGTTAGTGTCAGTAAGTCCCTGTCGGACATTGACAAAGAGGAAGATTCAATGAACACAAAAGGGAATTCGGTGGTCACGTTCAGATGTGCAGATTTACGCTGAGAATGAAACGAATAGACACACGTTGACTTAAGTATAGAACCAGCAGAGCGAAGGTGGGCCGCATGGCCTCCGTCTGCGCTGCGACACATGTTGTGATTCAGTGTGAAATCACATCACAGTTCGACCAACAGAATGTGGGAATTTAGTAAAAACGTTTCTATTTACACAGCCTCCGTACGTCTGCGAAACAGCATATCACACGACAGCAGCGGAGGTCTTTGACATCAGTCTCGAACGTGCGAGCCGCGTGCCAGATGAAAAGCTGAATCGCTCTGTGGACAGGGCTCAGAGCGTGGCAGCAGAGTGGCGCAGCGGGAGCGTGCTGGGCCCATAACCCAGAGGTCTGCTATTATTCAATGTCACCTCGAGCTGATTTCCTTTGGATCGGTGCTCTCTTCTGCCAGCTGCATACCCGAATGGCATGTAGCATATCGATGCACTCGCCAAATCCACTCCATGCAAGGTGCGTGGTTTTAGAGGTCTCAGTGGCATTCTGTTGTTCGGCGGTTTTTATTCTGAACTGGATCGCAAAACCAGTTCTCTGCGATGCCAATCAGTTGGTCAAGTTGAAACAAATGTCTTGCGGTTTCGTCCATTCCCTGCAGTAATTCGCTACCCTGGTTCAGACGTGAATGACAAGCATGTCAAAAACCTCATCACGACTCAGACACAGTTCCCCCACGATTAGGACGGATCCCACCGATTGTGAATAACCTCAGAGAGAGAGAGAGAGACAGGCAATCGGCGTGGATTCGATGGGTTGAACGGCTTGTGTCTACGCGAGAATGGTGCTACGTGTTTATGGCGTCCCACTGCCTGTCTCTGGGACAGAGAGGCTGAGGGAGCAAAACTGGTTCATTTTTAACCGTCCCTTCCGTGTTGGACTGCCTGCAGTCCCTCAGCTCAGGGCCGTGGGGAGGACTCTCAGTGAGTGAAGGTTTCACTCGGAGTCTCTTCATCTGGGACACTTGGGGCTCAGATGTTAACTGCTGCGCGGTAGCAACAAAGAAAGCGATGCCCACTTTGCAATAGACTTTCCGTAAGATTGCTGCGTGAAGACGATTTCTGAACACCAAGAAGGCTGCACAACAATGTGAATTTACCTGGGCGAAGAGTCCTCGGTGTCCATTTCTCTCTGTCCTGCCAGCACAGCATCTTTCTATCGCTCCGATAACAGACCTTTGGAGAAAGTTCACAATCAAAGTTGTTCATGTTCCCCGCATTAATGCAACTGACACCTCTCACCCCAACGGTTTCAGAGAGTGAGAGAGAGAGAGAGAGAGAGAGAGAGACTCTACCCGCCCCCCCCCCACACCCCGCCCCCCCCCACCCCCCCCCCCCCCCCCCCACCCCCAGAACAACGTGCAAGTAGAAATAAATTGGTTTAATTATCGAGGAGTGGAGATAGTCCAGTTCCTGGGGATGAGACAAACATCATCGCCCCGGGGACAAAATGACAAGCAGAAGTTCTGGAAACGCTTTGCTGCTTGCAATTCTTGGAGCAATGTGGAATGTACTTCACACTGAGCAACTTTCAGCTGGCTCAGAGTCTCCAATGTACATTGCTGTGTTTGCCGCCAGCTCAGAGAGAGAGAACAATAGGAAGGACGTAGGAGTGAATAACGATCCGCGTGAGAGGGCGAATAGCTGCTCATGGAGACTGTTAGTGGCTAACAATACGTAGTGTGTCATAGCAGACGAGGTGATAACAAGGAGTCGTTTGTGTGGTAGGGGTCAAGGACATGGGGGAGTTCAGGCCCTAAAGTTATGGAACTCGATATTGAAGACCGGAGGGCTGGAAGGTCTCCAAGTGGAAAATGAGGTGTTGTTCTTTCATCTGGAGCTAGAACACTGCTGCAAGCCTGAGACAGAGATGTTGGTCAGGGAACAGAGTGATGTGTTAAAGTGGCAGACAACCGCCAGGTCAGGGCCTTTTTCCTGCGGGCAGAACCGGGATGTTCTGCGAAGCAGTCACCCAGTTTATGCTTCATGCTACATTGGGGAAACGACACTGTGAGCAGCGAATGCAGTGGACTAGGTTGTGGCAAAAGTGCTGCTTCACCTGGCAGGTATGTTTGAGCCCTTGGATATTCAGGAGGGAGCAGGTAAATGGGCAGGTGTTACACATTCGGCGGTTGCAGGCGAAAGCGACTTGGCACTATGGGAGGTGGGTGTGGGGTGTTGTGAGTGAAGGAAGAGTGGACCCGAAGTGTAACCCCTGGCACGACGGGTGCTTGTTGGGACCATAACCCACACTCTCCTATTCACTCAATGTCGTCTTTAGCAGCTTTCCCTTATAACTGCGCTCTGTTCTGCACCTCGCCTTCTCATCTGCTTCCGAAAAATGCTTGGACATAAATATTTCACAGTGATATACTGGCCCAATGTGCACAGTCGAGTTGATACACTCGTGGAGATCTGCGTGGTCTTCTCCTGTTCTCTGTATCCTATGGTGAGGAGGGCAATGCTTGTCACTGGCCGCACGGGTGTCAAAGAAGAGTTTCAAAAGAAAATGGTTGAATTATCTGCCAGTGGAGAGAGCCCGGTCCCTGGGGACGTGACAAACAGCAGCAGGGAGACTGAATGAGAAGCAGCTGTTCGAGAAACTCTTTGCCGCTAGCAATTCTGAGAGCAATCTCAAATGTATTTCATAGTGAGCACGTCTCAGGTCACTCAAGCGGTGTGGGGCATCCGTCGTGGACCGGCTCTCTGGCTCGTTGGTCTCGGCGTATGATTCTCGCTTTGGGGGCTTTGCTGTGATGAGTTGCGAGAGGTCCCGGGTTCAAATCCCGGACGAGCCCGAGTTCTTTTAACGTGACTTGTGCAAAACTGCCTGATTAATTTTCTCAAAACGCACCTTGGTGAAACGAGGTTGGGCTGTCTGGAGTACGGACAAGGCAGAAAACAGGGAAGTGAAATGCTTGGAGGTAGTGTCGAACAGGTTGACGTGTGAACCGAAGTGATGTGGGACCGAGAAAAAGGGAGGTAAAATGACTTTATGTAGGACGTTTTCGTGCAGAGAGTGTTTCGGGTCAGATTTACACAGTTGCGCTGGCACCCTTGTGGAGCTCTGAGTTGTCTTGTCCTCTTCTGTCGGTGTGTTCTGACCTCAAGTGTGAAACCTCTTCTCTCAGATGGTAATGAACTGGTGAAGTTGAAACACGTGACTTGCTGTTTTTGTCCATTTCCTGCGGTAAAGAAACAGACGCCCGTGTAACAAAATACTTTCTGCAGGATTGCTGTGTCAAGGCAAATTCTGAACACCAAACAGGCTGCACAAGAAGGCACTCGTATCAATTTACCTGAGGGAAGACTCTCCGGTCTCCATTTCTGTCTGTACCGATAGCACATCACCTTTCCATTTCTCCCATAACAGATCTTTGGAGCAAGTTCAAAGTTGTCCTTTGATGCATTCGTCTCCTACCTCAAGTGATAGTGATAGAGAGCAGAAGAGCGAATGGGCTCTGCCTTCCACCAGCACAGCGTACAAGTAGAAACAAAATGGTTCAATTATCCACTAGTGGAGAGAGCCCGGTCCCTGGGGACGGGACAAACAGCAGTGTTCTGGGAGCAGGAGACAGATCGACAAGCAGATGTTCTTGAAACGCTTTGCTGCTTGAAATTCTGGGAGGAATGTACAATGTATTTCATACTGAGCAAGTCTCAGCTGCTTCTGGAGCTGGCTGCGCCCATGGCATGTGGCTCGTTGGTCTCAGGCTATGAACAGGTTGACGTGAATGGTGCCGTGCCTGAGGAGTGTCAGCAATGAAGGTAGATTGGAAAGTTGGGACAGATCTCCTTGGACCTGTGGTTCTGTGGAGGAGGATCATAAGACACAGAATATAGAATAAAAGATTATAGTGTCATGTAACATAATGATATATTGAAGAAACCTAGATTGATGTAGAGTCTTTCATCTTTTAAAACGGGTTGTAGATTTCGATTCATTAATCTGTAAATCCCAGAACGTTTTAAAAGTCACATTCTCCAGGTAACTTAAGGTTTATAAAAGGAGGTGACACCTCAGGTCAGACAATGCATGAAAACTGTGAGGGTACGGTCTCTCTGTATCCTAACCTTGAGTGAGACTGGTTCTATTTCCAAATATATAATCCTGCAAACGCAGATTCACCCCAAATACTTCTCTATGTGAGTACATGCATGAGAGAGAGTGGTTGAGTTTGCGTGTGCATGCTCGGTACAGTGTGTGTATGTGTGTGTGATGGAGTATAAGCATGTGAGATGGTGTGTGCGTGGGTTTGAGTGTGGGGTTATGTTACTGTGTGTCTGAGAGAGAGAGCATGTCTATCAGTGAGGGTCTGCACGAGCGTGTGAGTATGTAAGAGAGTGTGCTTGTGTGTGTGAGAGTGTATTGTGTAGGTGGGTCTCCTGTAGTGTGACATGTACCCAGCGTCTCGGCTGAGGCCATCCTCATGTGTTCTAAACTTGGCTATCAGCCTCTGCTCGGCCACTAGATCAAAGAGGGCTGAGGCACGAGAAAGGACGGGCGGGGGCACTGGTGGTGGTGGAGAAGGGAGAGAAATGGAGAGGGGACAGAGGTTGGGGAGTAGAGAATGACTGGGGTTCAGAGGGTTGGGGAGAGAATCGGGGTGCAGTGTGAAAAGGGGAGAAAGGGCAGGGGGCAGTGGGTGGGGAGAAAATGGACAAGGGGCAGAATGTGAAGCGAGAGACAGCACAAATCCCACCTTCCCCAGGACTGGTGTCAGTGTCCCACGAACTGGAACCCACTCGTCCCACAGCAGATTTGGGGTAATCATTTCTCAATATAAGCATGGCTAAGGCATATCATCCCGACAGGCCATTCACACCGACCTTCCCAACAGCATCCCACCCAGACCCACTCATTTACGCTGCAGCTCTGCAGTTCCCCATGGCTATTTTCTGATGAAGGGTTTTGCCGAAAACATCGATTCTCCTGCTCCTTTTCCAGCACACAGCCTCGACCCTAATCTCCAGCATCTGCCGTCCTCACTTTCGCCCTGTAAGGGGTGAATGTTATATTCCTAGTCTTTTAAATCTTTTAAAATCTTTTCCCCTCACCCTAAACCTATACCCTGTAGTTTTGGAATACCTCTATCCTGGGGAAAAGACAGAAACATTGAGCAGCCAGACAAAATGCAAAAGGAATAACATGTCAAGGCACAGGGAAAAAACATTTCGACAAAAAATTGCTTTGGTATTTTTCTCTCGTATTCGCAGTTGGACACTTAAAATTTGTCATGATGTGGACTTGCCCGTGATGGACTGGGGTGTACCAAGTTAAAAATCACACAACAGCAGGTTACAGTCCAATCGGCTTGTTTGGAAGCACTAGCTTTCGGAGCGCCGCTCCTTCATCAGGCGGGTGTGGAGTATAAGATCATAAATTCTGTGTCTTACGATCTTACACTCCACAATCACCTGGTGAAGGAGCAGCGCTCTGAAAGCTAGTGCTTCCAAATCAGTCTGTTGGACTATAACCAGGTGTTTTGTGATTTTTAACTTTAAAATCTGTAACAAATTCCTGCATACTGAGCATGCTCCGCGGTGTCAGCAAGCACTGCGCATGACCGCCGGTGTCAGCAAAACACTGCGCGTCTTCCTTGGTGCCCGCAGAAACTGCGCGTCAGCTCCTTTCCATGGACCAATGAAGAACCTTGGAGGACCGGAAAGAGACTGGTCCTCCTGCCAATCAGGGCCGCCCATTGTCGAAATGTGCAGGTTGGACCGTGAGTTCTGAAGTTGCTGCTGCTCCTTCCTCTGTGAACTTTACTCCAGACTGTAACTTCCTTCCTCTGTCTAACTTTTGTGAGTACAACAGTCTGTTTATCACCACTTTATCCATTTTTTGTTTCATTCTGGGGTTCAATTGTTAATACGCAGCAACTGAAAGGAAAGAGTGAATTGAGGTGGGGGAGGTGTGTGTGTGCGACAGACTCTGGAAAAGTTGATCCAGGTCTGTGTCGCAATTTGCAAACACATGGCAAATGAAGTGACACAATCTATAGCCTTTGATGTTAAAAAAAACGCAGAGAAGAGGCGCATTGTTTAAATGGTGACATGTTGAGATGTGGCGAAAGTGAGATGATGGAGATCAGAGTTGAAAAGTGTGGCGCTGGAAAAGCACAGGAGGTCAGTCAGGAACTGAGGAGGAGGAGAGTCAATGTTTTGGGCACGAACCCTTCATCAGGAATGATGTGTGGATGGACAAAGGGGCCTCAGCATCCTTCTACACCAGTCACTGCCTGTTGTCAGTCAGGAGCAGCAAGCAATCAGCAAGGCCAATGATATATTAGCAAGAGAAGTTGAGTTCACAAGTGGCGATGTCTTCCTGCAGTTAGGTCAGCCATTGAATGTATTCAACGCTGAGTTCACTTGACTTTGAAGAACAAAGAAGTGGGTGGGTATTGGGGAAGGTAAGAAACTGGTTTTAAGACCAGTATTGAAAATGTGTTGCTGGTTAAAGCACAGCAGGTCAGGCAGCATCCAAGGAACAGGAGATTCAACGTTTCGGGCAAAAGCTCTTCATCAGGAATGAGGAAAGTGTGTCCAGCAGGCTAAGATAAAAGGTAGGGAGGAGGGACTTGGAGGAGGGGCGATGGAGATGTGATAGGTAAGAGTTTCTGTGCAGAGGAGATGACCTGGGGGGTGCAGTGAGAGAGAGATTCACTGAAATCCTTGTAGAGGGAGGAAGAGAGCTTCTTCAAGGAAGGCATCCTTGCAAGATGATTCGCAGTAGGTTAAAATCTTCGAGTAAAAAGTGAGGACTGCAGATAGTTACAGTCATAAAGCACAGGAACAGACCATTAAGTCCAACTAGTCCATGCTGACTGTGTTCTGAAACTAAACTAGTCCCACCTGCCAGTGTTTGGTCCAGACTCTCTGAACCTTTCCTATTACAATTGCAACATTTAAGAGGCATTTGGACGGGTATATGAATAGGAAGGGTTTGGAGGGATATCGGCCGGGTGCTGGCAGGTGGGACTAGATTGGGTTGGGATATCTTGTCGGCATGGACGGGTTGGACCGAAGGGTCTGTTTCCATACTGTACACCTCTATGACTCTATGTACTTATCCAAATGTCTTTTAAACACTGTAACTGTACCTGTATCCACCACCTCCCCTGGACATTGATACCACATGAGAACCATTCTCTGTCTTAAAATAAAAAGGTGCCCCTCATGTCTTTTTAAAATGCCTGCCCATACTCCCAATTTCTTCGTCTCCGCCGCATCTGCTCCCAGGAGGACCAGTTCCAATACAGTAAAACCCAAATAGCCACCTTCTTCAAAGACCGCAATTTCCCCCCAGATGTGATTGATGATACCCTCCACACCATCTCCTCCACCTCCCGCTCCTCCGCCCTTGAGCCCCGCCCCTCCGATCGCCACCAGGACAGAACCCCACTGGTCCTCACCTACCACCCCACCAACCTACACCCGGACAAACCAACCCAACCACCCCGTGGCTCAACACTTCAACTTCTCCTCCCACTCTGCCAAGGACATGCAGGTCCTTGGACTCCTCCATCGCCAGACCATAGCAACACAACGGCTGGAGGAAGAGCACCTCATCTTCTTCCTAGGAACTCTCCAACCACAAGGGATGAACCTAGATTTCTCCAGTTTCCTCATTTTCCCTCCCCCCACCTTGTCCCAGTCAAATCCCTCGAACTCAGCACCGCCTTCCTAACCTGCAATCTTCTTCCTGACATCTCCACCCCCATCCCCTCTCTGGCCTATCACCCTCACCTTGACCTCCTTCCACCTATCGCATTTCCATGGCCCCTCCCCCAAGTCCCTCCTACCTACCTTTTATCTTAGCCTTCTGGACATGCTTTCCTCATTCCTGAAGAAGGGCTCATGCCAGAAACGTCGATTTTCCTGCTCTTTGGATGCTGCCTGACCTGCTGCGCTTTTCCAGCAACACATTTTCAGTTTTGCAAGGAAGTGTACAAACAACTGAACAGGAACACGACAGGCAACTACCAGCTGATCTGACCAAAAAATACAACCATGAACTGACAACATTCATCAAGACTTCTGATCCAATCCTTCCAGAAGCTCAGCATCCACAGACTATTTGAATCCGTGGACGTGTCAGTATTCTACACCAGCATTCCTCACGATGATGGCATCTCGGTAACAGCCTCAGTACTCAATACCAACAACTGCCAATCTCTGAGCACTGTCCTACAACTCATCCGCTTCATTCTCAACCACAACATTTTCACCTTTAACAACCAATTCTTTATCCAGACACATGGAACAGCCATGGGGACCAAATTTGCACTCCAGTATGCCAACGCTTTCATGCACAGTTTCGAACAAGGCTTCTTTTCTGCACAGGACCTCCAATCAACACTATACAGCAGATATATTGATGACATTTCTTCCTCTGGACCCATGGTGAGGAGTCACTGAAACAACGATACTGTGATATTAACAAGTTTCATCCCACCATCACACTCGCCACACTATTTAGTATCTGTCTCATTTTTGAACACATGCAGCTCTATCAAGAATGGATGTCTCAGCACTTCTCTATACCGCAAAACCATGGATAACCTGACAGTGCTACACTTCTCTAGTGAAACATATTAAAACAGCCATCCCCTCTGGACAAGCCCTGTTCAGGTGAGGAGGAACGTGACAGACACTTGGAAGTACACAAGCATGCTCTCATAAGAACGGGGTGCAATGTTCAACTCATCAACTGCCAGTTCCAATGTGTCACAGCAAGAAACTGTAATGACTTATTTTAGGAGACAGACACGAGCTGCAACCAAAATGGTACCCTTTGTTGTCCAGTACTTCTCAGGAGCCGAAGCACTCCGCCACGTTCTTCGCAGCCTGCAACACATTATTGATGAGGATGAGCAGCTCGCCAAGACCTTCCCCACGCCTCCACTTCTCGCATTCAAACAACCACCAAACTTTAAACAAATAGTTGTTCGCAGAAAACCACCTGGCCTTCAGGACAACACGATACAACTCTGTCACGGCAGATGATGAAAGACGTATCAGAGTGTTGACACGATTAGCACCATTACACATGGGAACACCACCCACCATGAGTGTAGCAGGTACTCATGTGACTTAGCCAGCATTGTTTATCTCATATGCTGCAGGCAACGATGCCCTGAGTCTTGGTATATTGATGAGACCAAGCAGAGGCTACAGCAACAAATGAATGGACACTGCACAACAATCACCAGCCAGGCGTGTTCCCTCCCAGTCGGGGAACATTACAGGAGTCCAGGACATTCAGCCTTGGATCTTCGGGTGACCATCCTTCAAGGTAGACTTCAGGATAGGCAAAAAAGGAAAGTGTGATAGCCAAGTTCAATACCCATGGAGATGGCCTCAACCAGGACGTTGGGTTCATGTCACACTACAGGTGACCCCACTACACTATACATTCTGTCTCTCACTCACTCACTCTCACACACACACACCTTCAAGCCAACACAATCACACAGACTCTCTCATACACATGCACTCTCTCAAATGCTCTCTCTCTCTCTCACACATACACCCTCTCACAGACTTATACTCCATTATACTCTCTCACACACATATAATCACTCGGTTTCTCCTGCGCACACACACACACACACACACACAAGTTTGTGGGTTGAATTTGTACTTGCAGAATCGCATTTTATTTTGCACAAAAACGCATACATGTAAGATTCTGTAATACCACGATAGAAATAGAATCCGTCTGACCTAACATTGCGACACAGACAGACTTTAGCTTAACACCTTCAATGCATTATCTGATTGAGATGACACCTATTGTTAAAAGCTATCTTGAGAACGTAACTTTTGAAAAGTTCTGGGATTTACAGATGTAGGAATCAAAACTAACATGGTCATTCTAAAAGGTGGTAGAGGTCAGCTGAAGTTGTTTAATATTACATCCCATGACACTGCAATCCTGTTGCTATAAAGTCTGTGTGTTTTGATTCTGCTCCACAACGAACCGATGAAGAAGCAGCGCTTAGAAAACTAGTGATTCCAAATGAACCTGTTGGGCGACAACGTGGCATTGTGTGATTTTTAACTTTGAAAATCTGTCAGTAATGCCAACATCTCCGTACTGCGCATGCTACTCGGTGTCAGCAACGCAGTGCGCATGTTCCATGGTGTCAGCAAAATATTACGCATGCTCACGCAAAAAGCGGAAGCACTCCGTGATCTTGTTTTGATGGACCAATGAGAAGCTCTGGAGGACCGGATGGAGACTGGTCCTCCTGCCAATCACAGCAAACCCATTGTCTGGATGCGGAAGTAGGACCATGAACTTCTGAAGTTGCTGCTGCTGCTCCTCTCTCCCTGAAAGAAGATTGAGCTTCACCCCAGACTGCAACTTCCTTCCTCTCTCCAACATCTGTGAGTACAGCACGCTCTTTTCTCAACCCCTTTTCCATTCCGGGGTTCAGCTGTTGACTTGCAGGAACTGAAGGGAAACGGAGTGAATCCAGGGAGGGGAGAGACTCTGGGAAAGTTAGTCCAGGTCTTTTTTCAATGGAAAATACAGGAGAATTGACATTTCAGGCTCGAGCCTTTCATCAGAAATGATGTGTGAATATACAATAGGGCCTCTGCGTCCTTCTAATCCAGTCAGTGCAAGTTGTCAGACAGGTGCAGCAAGTAGCGAGCAAGGCAAGTGGGATATTGGCAAGAGGAATTGAGTTGAGAAGTGAGGACGCCTTCCTGCAGTTTGGGAGTAATTGAATATCTCCAAGGCTGAGTTCATCTGCTTATTGAACAACAAAGAAGTGATGGTTATGGGGGAAGGCAAGACCAGTACAGATCAGTTACAGAAACAGACCCTTCAGTCCAACTAATCCATGCTGACTATGTTCTCAAACTAAACTGGACCCACCTGCCTGTGTTTAACCTATATCCCTCTGAATCTTTTATATTGGAGTCATAGAGATGTACAGCACAGAAACAGACCCTTCGGTCCAATTTGTCCATGCCTACCAATTATCCTAATCTAGTTTATTTACCAGCCCTGGGCCCATATCCTTCGAACCCCTTCTATTATAGCTGGGTGGGTGGGGGGGGGGGGGAGGGGAGAGAAGAGAAATGGCGATCCTCATGTCCTTTTAAAATCTTTCTCCTCTCTTTCTTTCAAAAATTTGCTCCGTAGACTTGAACCCCCAGCCAAGATAAAGGATTTTGGCCATTCACCTCATCTATACCCCTCACGATTTTATAATCCTCCTCTGCTCCAGTGGAAAAAATTCCAGCCTATTAACCTGAATGTAGGTATATTCATGGCAGGTCAGGCAGCATCCAAGGAGCAGCCTGACCTGCTGTGTTTTTCCAGCACCACTCTAATCTAGACTCTGGTTTCCAGCATGTGCAGTCCTTGTTTTACCCTTTTACGTAGGTATACTCATATCTACTTATGATCTGTTCAATGCTGGTGCAAACCCGACAGGCGAAATGGCCTATTCCTGCTCCCAATTTGCACACTCCTAGTCCAGGACAGCAAGAGACCATAAAACACAGGAGCAGAAATTAGGCCTCTCAGCCCATCAGGGCTGCTCCACTATCAAGTTCTGGCTGATAAGTTTCTCAATCCCTTTCTCCCTGTAACCCTCGACCCCCTTGATCCTCAAGAACCATCTACCTCCATCTTAAATCTACTCCGTGACCTGGCCTCCACAGCCTTCTGTAGCAATGAATTCCACATATTCACCACTCACCGGCTGAAAATGTTTCACCTTATCTTTGTTCTAAAAGATATTCCTTTTACTCTGATGCTGTGCCCTCAGGTCCTAGACTCTCCTATAAATAGGAACATCTTCCCCTGAACTCTGTCCAGGCCAGTCAGAATTCTGTCTGTTTCAATTAGATCTCCACCTCCCCCGAGTGTGGGCCTGTTAATCAGCATGAACCACACCCTTCAGGATGAGTTACAGCAGGAATTAGGTTCAGCAAAGTCAGAATGGAGGAAGTGTGTGTGGGATGGAGATTCTCAGCTTTTAGGGGATGAGAGAGGAAACAAAGTTCAATACAAATTAGAATTGATCGGTGGGCTGATGGGTCAAGGAGTGGCAGAATGAGTTTAATTTAGATAAATGTGAGGTGTTTCATTTTGTAAGGCAAATCAGGGCACGACTTACATAGTTAAAGGGGAGTGTTGCTAAACAAAGTGTCCTTGCAGGTTCATAATTCCTTGAAAGTGGAATTGCAGGGAGACAGGATAGTGAAGAAGGCATTTGGTACACTTTCCTTTTTGGGTCAGAGCATTGAGTACAGGTGTTGGGAGGTCATGTTAGGCCACTTTTGGAATACTGTGTGCAATTCCAGTTGCCGCCCTCTGGTAGAATGTTGTGAAACTTAAAAGGGTTCAGAAAAGCTTTACAAAGATGTAGGCAGAGTTGGAGGGTTTGAGCGATAGGAAGATGCTGAATACACCAGAGATAATTTCCCTGGAGCATTGGAGGCTGATGGGTGACCTTACAGAAGTTTATAAAGGGTATGGATAGGTTGGATTGCCAAAATCTTTTCCCCATGGTAGGCGACTCCAAACCTAGAGGGCATCGATTTCACGTGAAAGGGGAAAGATCTAAAACGGACCTGAGGGTCAACTTTTTCACACGGGGGTAGTGCATGTTTGGAATGAGCTGTCAGAGGAAGTGGGGAGGCTGCTACAATTACAACGTTTAAAAGGCATCTGGATGGGTATGTGAATAAGAAGGATTTAGAGGGATACAGGCCAAATGCTGGCAAGTGGGATTAGACCAGTTTAGGATATCTGGTCGGCATGGATGAGTTGGACTGAAGGCTGTGTTTCTGTGCTGTATGACTTTAATCATCTTACGTGAAAGCAGAAGTGTTGTTGTGAAGACTGGAGTTTCAGAGCAGCTTTCAAAGATGTTTTGCCTTTACTGGAAGCAGAAGAAGTTACAATGAAACCTTTCATTGGTGAGACAGCAACTGAGTACATGAGTACGTCTAGGATTTTGGTGGAATGTGGGAATTCATTGCACTGTGGGGGTGAGCAGTAAGGACAGTGTGCTGATTGGGGTGCCCAGTGAAGGGCTAGGTGGATTTTTGAGTTAAACTGCTCATTTCTGTCAGCCTCCGATGTTTTGTTTCCAATGCTGTCCATCAGAAGGAGCGGTGAATGAGTAACTGGTCTTGTTAGAAGCCTTACAGTTTTCAGTACTGCAGGAATTGCATTATTTCATCAGCATTGTAAAGGTTACTGGCAGCAGCAGGAGGTATGGGCTGTATTCACTAGAAATGATTAAGCATTTAGATAACATACATACAAGGGGAGGGGGGTCTTGTCTTTTGATTTGCAGAAGGTGGGAGATTCTGGGAGCTGTGATCTAAGGCAAACACAACTGCGGTAAATCATAGAAGTCCTACAGTGTGGAAGCAGGCCAATCAGCCCATCAAGTCCATTCTGACCCCTCCAAAGAGTATCCTGCTCCCGTCCCCATCCCTCGGGGAATCAAGGGTAGTCGGGATAATGCAAGTAAGAGCTGAGATGATGGATAGATCAGCCATGATCTTAATAAATGGTGAAGCAGGCTCAACAGGCCCAATGGCTTACTCCTGCTTCTATTACGATGAAACTATAACCCTGCATTTCCCATTGGCTAACCCACCTAACCTGTACATCCCTGGGCACTATGGGCAATTTAGCAAGGCTAATCCAACTCAAGGTAGATAAGCAATGGAGTGATGTGGAAAATGGACATCAGAGAACAATAGAAAGGAACAAGGAGAATAAACGTACCAGCAATTAAAACTGGATTCAAAAGATTACAAACAATAAAACTAAAAGGTCAGTATTTGACTGTGTGCTTGTTATGAAGGGGTAGAGGTACTGTACCTTTAAGAGAGTTTTAAAAAATCGAGCAGAACAAAGTGTTATAAACAAGATGAGAATGTAATATTTGGTCAACACAAATAGAGCAACTGGGTTGCCATGAGGCACAAACAAATTTAAATTTGGCCAATCAGTTTAAATTTTGCCCCAAAATACCAAAGTCCAATCAAGTTTGAATTAAGTATTTTGATAATATTAACACCAATAAAATGATTTATGTTTTGGACTATAAAACCGGGCATTTTTATGAGTTTTAATATTCTCTGTTGGACATAAAGAGTAAACTTGTTAATTTTTACTTTAAATATTTACCTTTGGGATAGTTATTTGCCTCTTGAACTTTTACATATTACTGCATGGGGTGAATCATCTCTATATTGCTGGTTTAATTTAGCAGAGGGGGTTACCCCGTGTCGTAATAGCGCTGCAACATAACAAAAGTGAATGAATTGACTGCTCACATTGAAGAGAATAATTATGATCTGAGACTCCTTACAGAGACATAGCTTCAGGATGACAAGGATTGGATCCTAAATATTGAGGGGAGATGTGGCATTCATGTCGAATGGGAAGCTAGGTAAAGGTAGAGGGTTGACACTGCTAATCAAAGCACTGACCACAGGGCAGTCTGGTGTCGGCTCGGATTTCAGGTCCTGGTTTCTTTGTCCTTGGTTGATCTTCCTGTTCCCACACAGTTGTTGTCTGTTCTCAGCTGTGCTTCATTTCTGCTGAAGCTTTAACCTCCTTTGACACCTTTCGGGACAATAAAACATTCACTCAATCAAAGTCCAACCTACAATCTCCCAGCCTGTAAACCATCCAGACACCGAGTATCATCATACCAGAAAATATAACAAAAAAGGTGAAAAATTAGAATTAAATAGGTGCTTGTGTCTGTTCATTGGCAAGTAAACTAGAAATAGGGGTCTGCTAGGATTCTTGTAGTGCCCTAATTGAAGAATTCTCTCTCCCTTACGTCTAAGTATTAGTACCCAGCTATGATTTATAACAATATTTACATCAACAGAAATGAAGCATCTGTTATGCAATAGACATAGAGATATACAGTATGGAACTAGACTTTTTCTCTCTCTCATGTGCGCGTGCGTGCGCGCACACACACACATACACACACACACACACACACACACACACACGTCTATGGGGTGAATTTGTATTTGCAGATACATTGTGCATTTTTTGAGCAAAATGCAATCTGCAGGCAGACAATACATGGAATATTTTGTAAATTCCACTTTGGAAATAGAACCAGTCTGACTCAAAAACTGGGATACATACAGAATCTGGCCTCACACCTTTAATGCATTGTCTGAGTTGAGTTGTCACCTTTTCTTATATAACCTTAAATTATCTCGAGTAGGTGTCTTTTAAGAAGTTCTGGGATTTACATATTAATGACACCGGCAACTCATTCTAAAAGATGAAAGACTTTACAATCCAGGTTTCTTCAATGTATCATTTCAGTGGCATGACTCTGTAGTGTTTTGCTGTAAACTCAGTGTCTTATGATCTTATAGTCCACAACCACCTGATGAAGGAGCAGCGCTCCAAAAGCTAGTGCTTCCAAATAAATCTGTTGGACTGGTGTCATGTGATTTTTATCTTTGCCCAGGTTAGGGTGGATTGGCCCTGCTAAATTACCCACAGTGTTCAGGGTTTTGCAGGTTGGGAGAATTGTTAGAAGTGATTTGATTCCACCTTCTCGTGACTGTCTGTGTGAACTTTGGTATGTTCTCCCCCTTCTGTCTGCATGGGTTACCTCTGGGTGCTCCGGTTTCCTCCCACAGTCCAAAGATCTGCAGTTTCGGATGGATCGGCTGTGCTAAAGTGTCCAGGGATGTGCAGGTTAGAGTGGGTTAGCCATGGGGAACTGCAGGGCTGTCGGGTAAGTGGATGAGTCTGGGTGGGATGCTGTGTGGAAGGTCGTTGTGAATTTGATAGGTGAAATGGGCTCTGCAGGGATTATATAATTCTTCTGCTTTAGCCATATGTAGATTGAGAAATGACTGCTGTGGGAGGAGTAGGTTCCAGTTCATGGGACACAGTCCCAGTCGTGGGGAAGATGGGAATTGTGCTGTCTCTCTCCCCACTCACTGCCCCCATCCATTCTCTCTCGCCCTGCAACTTTCTGTCCCCCATTTTCTCTCTCTCTCCCTCATTCTCTTCTTCCATCCTTTGACCCCCGAGTCTTTCCTTTCCGCCCCCACCACCCTCTGTTCCCCCCAGTCTCTCAATGGCCCCCACACTCTGTCACCCTGTCCATTCTGATTCTCTTCCAACCCCCACTAAACTTTCTCATGCCTCGAGCAGTCTTTGATTGCTGTATCATGCTCTTCTCAGAAGATAGAGAGAGAGAATGGTTGGTGATGACACTGCCTGGGAAATGGGGGTGCACAAGAAATGACTAATCTTTCAAATTGAGAATAGCTACAATAATATATTCAGAAACAGCATTAAAGTTTGAACGCATGTTCAATTTTATATTAAGACAAAGCTGCAGCCATCTTTCTCAAACTTGCTTTGAACTATGTGCAGTTGAGGACAGGCTGTTCGGGGTGAATGAGGCTTTTGCCCAAAATGTCAATTTTCCAGCTGCTCGGATGCTGCCTGACCTGCTGTGCTTTTCCAGCACCACACTCTTGACTCTAATCTCCAGCATCTGCAGTACTCACTTTCACCTGTTAGGGGTGAATGGCCGATTCCTAGTCTTGAAAAATTGGCTTCTGTTAGAAGGTGTAGAGGTGTATTCTACCTTTTAAGAGAGTTGAAAAGTGAGTAGAACCACCTGATATAGCACCAAGCGTACTGAACAAGGTAACAATTTAACATTTGGTCGAACAGCTCGGTAGCTGGGTTGCCTGGGGACAAAAACATACTCAATTTTGGCCAATAGATTTAAATCTTGCCCCAAAATACTGAATTCCAATCCCCGTGTCTGCATGGGTTTCCTCCGGGTGCTCCAGTTTCCTCCCACAGCCCAAAGATGTGCAGGTCAGGTGAATTGGCCATGCTAAATTGCCCATAGTGTTAGGTGCATTAGTCAGAGGGAAATGGGTCTGGGTGGGTTACTCTTCGGAGGGTCAGTGTGGACTGGTTGGGCCGAAGGGTCTGGTTCCGCACTGTAGGGAATTTAATCTAATCTAATAACACCAATGAAATGATTTGATGCTTTGGAGTATAAAATCAAAAAAAAATTGAACAGTTGCAGGAGAACTGCCAAAAGACCAACAAATGTAGGCTGCTAGTGAGAACTCTCTGAGAGGTACCTGTCCAGATAAGGAGTTTGCACAGAAAAAAAACATTGACACCGACCTGGAAAGCAAATATACAGAGGAAGATACAAAGAGAAGATTTAAAAGCTGGCTGGTTTTGAAGTTTGAATCTTTCGGTAAATCTTAATCAGGGGTTTTCATTGGACTGGTATCATACAGGGGAAAGTAGAAGATAGGTTAGAGAAAGGAGTTGTAAATAGTTGTTAATTAATTATTCTCCATTAGACTTAAAGAAATAAAGTTGTTAATTTTAACTTTAAATACTGACCTTTGGGAATAGTTTCTTGGTTCTTGAATTTTCACAGATTACTGCAAGGGTTAAACGTTCTCTATGTTGCTGGTTTAAATTAGGTGGGGGAGATTGCACCCAGTGTTGTAAAATTTGGGGGCTTTCGCCCGAGATTTGAACTGGTTTAGACAGATTTGAATAGATTTGGGAGTACGAAAAGTCCCAGCAGATTTAAACACTTGCAAGTTAGTGCCCTAGATCATTAAATAAAACTTTAAATAGTGACTTGGAAACAGTTCCTTACCTCTTGAATTTTCACATTTGCACATGGGGTAAATCTTTTTTTGCTTTTAAATTAGTGGGGGGAGTGCAGTCCGTGTCATAACAGTTCTGACTATGTAGAAATAGAATCATGGAGTAGTGGATCATGGAAACAAGCTGTTTGTTCTGTGCCAATCGGATATCCTAAATTAATCAGGACACATTTGCCAGCTCTTGGCCCATATCCCTCCAAACCTTCCTGTTCATATACCCATCCAGATGCCTGTTGAATATTGTAATTGTACCAGCCTCCACCACTTCCTCTGGGAGCTCATTCAATCCACGCACCACCCACTGCGTGAAATAGTTGCCCTTTAGGTCCCTTTTAATCCTTTCCCTTGTCACCCTAATATAAATCAATTGCTGCTTCTTCTGAACAGGCTCAGTGGTTAGCACTGCTGCCTTATAACGCTAGGGACCCGGGTTTGATCCCAGTCTCTGGTAACTGTCTGAGTGGAGTCTGCATGGGATTCCTTTGGGTGCTCCGGTTTCTTCCCACAATCCAAAGATGTACAGGTTTGGAAAGAGTATTTCTTGACGGGAATTAACTTTCACTTTTTTTCTACTCCTTAGGTCCCTTTTAAATCTTTCCCCTCTCACCTTCAACCTATGCCCTCCAGTTTGGGAGTCCCCTACCCTGAGGAAAAGATGGGTAGTCAAATAAAATGCAAAAGGAATAAAATGTCAAGCCGCAGGATAAATATAAAACGTCACTCCAGCCTTTCTTGTCTCTGATTGTCATTTGGGTACAAAATCTGTCAGTAACACCAGCAACTTCACACAGCACCTTGCGCGTGCTCCTCGGTGACAACACACACTGCGCATGTTCGCCGGTGTCAGCAAAACCTGTGCGTGCTCCTAACTGTCCGCGGTAACTGCGCATGCTCTTCTTTTGTTGGGCCAATAGGAAGCCCTGGAGGACCGGAAAGAGCGTGGTCCTCCCGCTAATCAGAGAGCCCCCTATTGTGTCTATCTCTCGCGCTCAATCACAATTTATGGAGGGGACAGATTCTGGAAAAGTTGGGCCAGGTCTGTGTCTCAGTTGGCAACCTCATGGAAAATGCAGGGCCACGATGTGAAGTGATAGCATTCCCTTGCGGGGCGGGGGAAGCAGAAAGGAGATGCATTGTTTAAATGGTGAGAAATTGGGATGTGGAGAAAATGAGGACTGCAAATGCTGGAGATCAGAGTCAAAAAGTGTGGTGCTCGAAAAGCACAGCAGATGAGGCAGCATCCGAGGAGCAGTAGAGTCAGCGTTACAGGCTTGAGCCCTTCATCAGGAATGTGTATAAAGGGGCCTCAGCGTCCTTCCATACTAGTCAATGCCAGTTGTCAGACAGGCGCAGCAAGCAATGAGCAAGGCAAGTGGTATATTAGCAAGAGGAATTGAGTTCAGAAGTGGGGAGTCTTCCTGCAGTTATGGGATCATTGAATATATTCAAGGCTGAGTTCATCTGATTTTGGAACAACAAAGAAGTGGATATTTATGGGGGAAGGTAAGAAAATAGTTTTCAGGCCATTTCAGAACAGTCACCGAGTCAAACAGCACAGAAACAGTCCCTTCAGTCCAACTACTCCATGCTATGTTCTCAAACTAATCTAATCCCACCTGCCAGTGTTTGGCCTATATCCCTCTGTCACAAAGCTGGTCCTTCTCGAGGATGCTGTGTCCTTGGTTTTTTTTCAGAGGGGTGGTAAAAAGACCCGGGCTCCGAAGCGACTGGTTTAGTACAGAGATGAAAAACGGTATTGGGAGGCATTTTTGGTCAGATATGAACAGATGAGACTTGAGGCCAAAGCTTTTATGTTTTAGAAGTGACCTGTACAATGAAAGGGGAGTGGTCAGTCCTGAAAGCTGAAGTCTCGTTTGGGTGAGTTAAACAGTGGACTGTGTGGAGAAAGGCTGCTAGCACTGTCTCCTTCCGCCCTTCTAACTTCAACTGTAAGCCTCTGTTTCAGTTTTACTTTAAGGGTGTTTTTTTGGTACTGTTGTGTACAAGCATTACGAAGAGTGTTAAGAGTTTCTCCACAGCTTGTACTTTATTAAGTAAAGTTTGGTTGTTCACAGAAGTTGGCGTATTGCAGTGTAAGAAGCTCAAGCAAAAGAACTTAACAAAGGAACCTAAGGGATAAGTCTTTCATGCAGAAAGTGGCGTGTTTAAGGAAAGAGCTGTCAGAGTAGGTGGTGGCTGCTGGCACAATTATGACATGAAAAGGCATCTGGATGGGTATACGATTAGGAAGGGTTTAGACAATATGGTCCAAATGCTGGCAAATCGGCCGAGATTAGGTTAGGTTATCTAGTTGGCACGGATGAATTAGACCGAAGGGTCTGTTTCTGTGCTACATATCTCTATCGCTCTGACTTGCCACGAACACTTGCCACATCTATATGTTCAGTTTCTCTCTGGTGTCAGTGTAAATGCCTTGATGTCTCATTCTTAACCGGACTGGCAGTAATGACTTTTGTAATCTTTTCTTACAGACTATCTGAAGACAAAAGTTTCAAAGTCAACAGATAAAGGGCTTATGCCCAAAATGTTGATTCTTCTGCTTCTCTGATGCTGCTTGCCTTGCTGCGCTTTTCCAGCGACGCATTTTTTGATTCTGACTCTCCAGCGTCTCCAGTCCTCACTTTCACATCAATGTCTGACAGTCACTCAGTCCATCAGGACCGCAACAATTTTCAACTGATTCTGTGAGAAGGAGCAACGCGTTCTCTTTGGTTCCTGTTTGAGTACGGGGGGACTGGTTGAAAGACTCTACTGTTGCAGCGCAGTGTGTGTGGAGCCTGAAACAACTCTACTGCGTGGAAAGAGGAATTCATTGCGGGATTGTACACGTGTGTGTGTGTGTGTGTGTGTGCAGCTGAAGCTTCAGCCATGGAGAAACCTGAGGAAACACGCCCCGTTGAGAAACCATGGAAGTGTGGTGACTGTGGGAAGGGCTTCCGTGTCCCACCTGTCCTAGCGGCTCATCAGTGCAATCACACTGGGGAGAGGCCGTTCTCCTGCCCCGAGCAGGCGAAGGGCTTTACTTGCTCCTGTGTCCTGCTGGCCCACCAGCATATACAGACTGGTGAGAGGACGTTTTACTGCTCCATGTGCGGGAAAGGGTTCACTTGGGTGGACAACTTCCAGACCCACCAGCGATTCCACGCAGGGGAGAGGCTCTTCAGTTGCCATGAGTGTGGGAAAGCCTTCAGCAATTCCTCCGACCTGCTGAAGCACCGGCGAGTCCACACGGGGGAGAGGCCATTCAGCTGCCCCGAATGCGGGAAGGCCTTCAGCGACTCCTCCAACCTGCTGAGGCACCGGCGGGTCCACACGGGGGAGAGGCCCTTCAGCTGCCCAGAGTGTGGGAAGGCCTTCAGCAATTCCTCCAACCTGCTGGCCCATCAGCAGGTCCACACAGGGGAGAGGCCCTTCAGCTGCCCAGAATGCGGAAAGGCCTTCAGTAAATCCTCCAACCTGCTGGCCCATCAGCGGGTTCACACGGGTGAGAGGCCCTTCAGCTGCTCAGAGTGCGGGAAGGCCTTCAGCAATTCCTCCGACCTGCTGAGACATCGGCGAATCCACACGGGGGAGAGGCCTTTCGCCTGCCCAGAGTGTGGTAAGGCCTTCAGCAATTCCTCTGACCTGTTATCCCACCGGCGGGTCCATACCAGGGAAAGGCCATTCAGCTGCCCCGAGTGCGGGAAGGGGTTCACCCGCTCCTCCAAACTGCTGGCCCACCAATGGGTCCACACCGGGGAGAGGCCGTTTGCCTGCCCCGACTGCGGGCGGAGGTTCACATTGTCCTGCAACTTGCGGAGGCACCAGCAGGGGCACAAGTGCATCCAACAATCAGATTCCACCAGTGATGCTGCAGTGGGTCACCCCCAAAGCTGAACCTCCTGCCTATTCTGACAGTGGGTGCAGTGGGCTTTTGTTGTTTTGTGCTGGACTCACCCTCTTTTTCCCCCCCCCCCCTAACACCACCTCCCAAGCCCACCTATGTGGCTCAGGGGTGGCATGGTGACTCAGTGGTTAGTACCACTACCTCATGATGTTGACCTGGGTTCAATTGCATCCTCAGGGTGACAGTCTGTGTGTAGCTTTCACAATGCCCCCCACATCTGTAGGGGTTACCTCTGAGTGCTCTGGTTTCCTTCCCCTGGTCTAAAGGTGTGCAGGTTAGGATGGATTGGCCCATCTAAATTGTCCCATAGTGTTCAGGGATGTGTAGGTGTGGTGCATTAGTTGGGGTAAATGTAGAGGAATAGGGATAGGGGAATGGGTCTGGCTGGGTTACTCTGCAGAGGGCCAGTGTGGACTTGTTGGGCCAAAGGACCTGTTTCCATAATGTAGGGAATCTAATCTTCAAAAAAATTCCTCCAAGCGATACTGATAATATATGCCGAGTTGGACAAAGTATCCCATCAAGTTTGAGACAAACCCAGAGTTGAAGAAGTCGGAAGTCACACAACACCATGTTACAGTGCGAAAGGTTTATTTGAAATCACAAGCTTTAGGAGCATTGCTCTTTCATGAGTGCTGCTCCTTCATCAGGTGCCGTGTGACTTCTGACCTTGTCCACCCCAATTCAACACCAGCACCTCTGCATCACAGTTGACAAATGAGATTGGATTTTATTCGGCCTGATTTAGTGAAATGTTCATTTGGAAACTCAAAACTGTCGGACCTACAAAGAGACGCGAATCATAGAGTCCTACAGCAGGAGACAGGCCCTTCTGCCCAACATGGTCCATGCTGACCAAACTGTCCATCAACACTCAGCCCATTTCCCTGCACTTGGCCCATTTCCTTTCATACCTTTCCAATCCACGTATTTGTCCAAATGCCTTTTAAATGTTGTTAATGTACCCACCTCAACCACTTCCGCTGGCATCTCATTCCATATGTGTACCACCGTCTGTGTAAAAACAAAAGTTGCCCCTCACATTCCCTGTTATTCTTTTTCCTCTAACCTTAAACTGATGCCCGCTAGCCCTCACTTCCCCAACCCGGGGTAAAAGTGAGTGCATTCACTCCCTCCATGCGTCTCACGATCTCTTCACTTCTCTAAGGGCCTCTCTCAGTCTCTAATGCTCTAAATAAAAATATCTTAGCTTGTCTAACCTCTCCCTTTTACACAGACCCTTGAGTCCTGGCAACATCCTTGTATATGTCTTCAGCACTCTTCCAAGTTTAATAACATATTTGTTATAGACACTGCCCTGTCTACCTATTTTGTTGGAAATATAGGACCTAATCCAAACAGGATAATCTGGCTGATGGGACAGGAAACCACTTCCTTTCTTGAGAGACAGTCTCCTGGAGAGAACTGGCTGGCTGACTGAGTCCACACATTTGCCTAAGGTGGTGCTCGAAACCTTTATCATCTTTGGGATGGATCCCCATTCATTCAGTGCTTTGGAGTCATGCAGCCTGGAACAGACCCTTCAAACCAGCCAGTCCATGATCCCCAACTAAACCCGTGCCACCCATCTGCTCCTGGCCTGTTAACAGTTTGTTAATCGTTTTGTTCATTTGTTCACCGTGAGAGTTGGATAAATAAATTGCTGATTTTAAAGTGTTGGGGATTTACTCTTATCACTAGAACAAGTTACACCACTTTTCATGCTAATTTTACAGATTATTGGGTGACACGCTCCTCTGGGTGTTTCTGTTTGAGAAAGGTGGTGCTGTCAGCCTTCGCTTTATAAGGGTATTGACGTGATGTACTGCTGAATGCAATGGAGTCAACATGAATCCCAGCCTCTCACTGTGGTTGTGGGTGAATCGCCTTAATTTGGCTCTTAACTCAGAAACTGCACACAATAAACTGCTGAAACAATCATTTACACTTTATTGTATGTAGCAACCAAAAATAAAACTCCTCAAGTAACCAAGTTCAACCTCACTCACAACTTGGCTATCACCCAATTGATGGCAGAATTTAACTGAGTTTCCACCGACAGTATCTGTCTCTGGAAGTGTCCAGGGATTCACTGCAGTGTTGTTCTTCCAAGTACTGCTGCCCCGTGTATAAATGTTAATGAATATCGGGAAGAGGGGGGAAGGGAAACCGTTCCTGCATTTTCATGATTTCTCCATGGTGCAGGTGTCCTCGTATTTCTCCAGGTTCAACAATCAGTTGAAACTCGTTCACACTTACAGCATAGGTGTGGTGTTACTGGTGAACCCTCTGATAATTGAAGGACTTCATTCAGTCTGTAAAGCATGTTCCAGTCACTACTCTGGTGTGTGAGTATGTGAGACTCTGAGTTTCCAGTCACACTGACATTTAAAACCTAACAAAGCAGACAGACCTTCTCCCCTTTGTTTTCAAGGCCATCAATATCCAAGTCCTGGTGAATCAAGCAACTGTCAGACTTCGATGTGATGTTTGGTCTGAGATTTCTGCCTCCAAATTCTTCTCTTGTAATATTCCTGTGGAAAGAGATGACAAAGGTCATCGCTGTCAGTCCACAATAGAAAATCAAAACACACAATTCTCGTTTCTGTGGAACATTTTTTCCTCTCTTAGTACCCAAGATCTTTGTGCTGATCTATATGTAAATGTATACAGCAGGGTAATGTGGTGGATTGCATTCTCCATGAAGAGTTCACTCAAGTTGCTGAATGGACATCTATCATGCTGTACTGACGTTCTTATTGAAGATATACAATATTATGAGCCCTGAAACAACTGCAAATCAGGCTTTTAGAGCCACAAACATTCCTTCAAATATGGAACATAAAGCCCAGACTTATCTGTCTTATATTAACACATGGTTGTCTTACATTTCCAGAAGACTCAGATTTAAGTTTCAAGTGTGACTTTTTGTAAAAGAAGCCATCTTTTGGACTCCTTCCATACCATACTGACTCTATTACTAGAAATACATCCATATTACACCAGGATTCATGGATCAGTGACGTGAGGCTTATCTTTACCCTCGTATAATTTTCTGTTGCATAAATGTTTTGACGAATGCCAGTCATGAGTCAGAGACATAAAACACAGAAACAAATCCTTCAATCTAACTTGTCCATGCCGACCGGATATCCAAAATTAGTCTAGTTCCATTTGCCATCACTTAGTCCATATCCCTCTAAACCCTTCCTTTTCACATACCCATCCAGATGCCTCCACCACTTCCTCTGGCAGCTCATTCCATACACACATCACCCTCTGCAAAAAAAGGTTGACTGCAAGGTCCCTTTTAAATTTTTCCCCTCTTGCCCTAAACCTATGCCCTCTAGTTCTGCACTCCCCCTATCCCAAGGAAAAGACCTTGTCTATTCACCCCATCCACACCCCTCAAGTTTTTATAAACCTCTTTAAAAAACACACACTCAGCCTGCGATGCTCTATGGAAAACAGGCCCACCTTATTCAGCCTCTCCTTGTGGTTCAAACCCTCTTACCCTGGCAACAGCCTTGTGAATCTTTTCTGAATCCTTTCAAGTTTCACAACATCCTACCTATAGGAGGGAGACCAGAATTGCACACAATATTCTCGAAGAAGCCGACTGAAACTGACTTTTGCAGAATCTGCTCCCTGCTTGGATTCACACTCTCTGCCTCCCGTTGTTGCAAGTGAACAGTTCTTTCCCGCTTCTCTCTCTTCCAGGATAAGGAATGGAAAGGGGGAGAATTGCTTCATTCCCAGATTTTGCCCAGAAGAGCCCCCCTATTGTCTGAATGCACAAGTTGGACCATGAGCTTCTAAAGCTACTGCTGCTCCCCTCTTTTTCTGAATGAAGATTGAGCTTCACCTTTCCTCTGTCCAAACATCTGTGAGCACAGCACATTTTTGTTGAAGTAAGGCATCTTTCCTGAATGTTACAATTAAAGGGATGTCTTCCCCCTAATACTCAAAGGGATGGTAAGTCAGAGAAGGACCATGCCTTGTATTGTGTGGCATGTGTGACAGTTGCAACAGGATGTCCCAACTCCTATGCTCAATTCAAAGTTTGTGAGAAGATTTGTAGCTCGGGTGCTTGTTGTTGTAGTTCTGTTCGCCGAGCTGAATTTGTGTTGCAAACGTTTCATCCCCTGTCTAGGTGACATCTTCAGTGTGAAGCGCTTCTGTGATGTTTCCTCCGGCATTTATAGTGGTTTGTCTCTGCCGCTTCTGGTTGTCAGTTCCAACTGTCCGCTGCAGTGGCCGGTATATTGGGTCCAGGTCAATGTGTTTGTTGATAGAATCTGTGGATGGGTGCCATGCCAGAGAACAGCCAGGGAATTCCTAGAGGTATGGCCTCTAAGCATTTTTCCAGCACCACATTTTTCAACTCTGGATCTGGGACAAGGTGTGTGGTGTGGAGGTGGGTGGAGGGGAGGGGAAATAAGGAAACTGGTGAAATCTACATTGATCCTATGTAGTTAGTGGGTCCCAAGGCAGAAGACAAGATTGTGGGTGGCACGGCAGTTAGTACTGCTGTCTCGCAGCGCCTGAGAGCTGGGTTCAGTTCCCGACTCAGGCGACTGACTGTGTGGAGTTTCCGCATTCTTCCCGTGTCTACGTGGGTTTCCTCCTGGTGCTCCAGTTTCCTCCCACATTCCAAAGATGTGCGGGATGAATTGGCTATGCTAAATTGCCCGTAGTGTTAGGTTAGGGGTATGGGTGGGTTGCACTTCGGTGGGTCGGTGTGGACTTGTTGGGCCAAAGGGCCTGTTTCCACACTGTAAGTAATCTAATCTAAATGTTCTTCCTACAAGCGTTAGGTAGCTAGAACTTGGAGGGGGTGGCAGCAGAGTACTTGCATGTCCTTGACAGATTGGGAGGGGGAGTTAAAGCATTCAGCCACAAGGCGGTGGGGTCGTTTAGTTTTGGCATTCCAGAGCTGTTCCCTGAAATGTTCTGCAAGTTGGTGTTCCGTCTCCCCAATGTGGCAGAGACCACATCAAGAGCAATGGACGTATCAATAAATCTTATAAACAAATTGTACAAATCTTAGCCTGCCAGAGTTATTTCATTTAATTAAGTTAAAGAAAATTTTAATTAAATTGGGTGACTACATGAAATGGTTTGTTGGTCAGACTCAAATCATCCTCAAATGAGACAATGCCATTAATATCAGTGAACTGCTTTTTTTGTTAGAACCACAAGTTCTTGATTTAATTGACATCTGCACATTCAATGTCAAACTCTGACATCAGAAATGACATGGCACCATTAATTTTTTCTCACAATAATCCAACAAACAAATTAATAACACACAGTCAATACCAAGTCTCATTAATATGAAATTAAATTTGACCAAATAAAATGTAAAATTGAGATGAGAGATAACAAATGGGGGAAGGGCAGAAGGTAAGAAATGCAGCATCATAGAAGGTGTTCCTCCAGGGAGTGTATTTTACCAACTACAACTGCTCAATATAAACAAACACTCTGACATGATCCTCCGGTTTTAATGTAAACCATACCCCCATACAGTAGGTACCATTTAAATAAGTTAATAGATACAAGCCTTGAGTAAATCCAGCCTCCAGCCGGACCCCCCGCTTCTTGGAGCTCGGACCTTCCTCCAGCTCCGGGGGGTTGTTGAGCTCCTGGGCTCCGGCCGCCGCCGAAGAAGCCGCGGGCGCCGGCTCTCTCTCCTCCACCGCCGACAGTTTTAATTTGTTTTCCCGTTCACCCGGTAACCGTCACCTCTTGTTTGAAAAGTTCCGACTTTAATGTGAAATGTATTTTAAAGGTATTTTCTGAGGTAAACGATGCCTGTCTGCCCCCCTCCCTCCGTCAGAAACCGCAGCCTCGCGCCGCCATCTTTGTTTTTCTTCTCCTTTCCGTCTCCTTCAGTGACACGCGTCATCCGCGCCTCCTCCAATCAGAGCGCACCTTCCTCCACCTGACCAATAGCGGCCGCGTTTGCGTGTCATGTCCCACCCTCTGCAATCTCTCTCTCCGATTGGTCGGTACCGACCACAAGCTTTGGGATTGGTGGGGAATGTCACAAGCGGCTCAGTGTATCCGCCCTTTTCATTCCCGTTCATTCATTCAACAGCAGCTGACCCAATTTACTGCAACGGGCTCTGGGGCTATAGCGGTAGTGTCACATATTCAGGGGCAAGATGTGATTTTTAACGATTTCAACTGTGGCACCTCCACATCCATTCATTCAACCGAAGAGGACTCAATTCAGTGTAATGGGCTCTGAGGGTATAATATTTGTATCCCATGTTGAGAAGAAACCTCTCCCCATTCATTCAATAGAAGGGGACCTATTTGCTGCAGAGGGTTTTATTTTATGGCGCAGTGGTAGTGTCTCTACCTTCGAGCCCTGAAATCCCACTGCTATGAGGATGCGTGATAACAAATTTTTTAGTCATAAGTCACCTGACACCAGATTATAGTCCAGCAGGTTGTTTGGAAGATCTTACAGAAATATATTAAATTCTGAAAGAAATAGAAATAGGATGTTGCACTGGTAGGTGAGACTAGGATAATACCGCGTGGCCTCAAGATTAGAGGAAGCAGGTTTAAAACTGAACTGAGAAGAAACTTCTTCACCCAGAGGGTTGTTAATATATGGAATTCCTTGCCCAGGGAAGGATTTGACATTACTCAACAATCAATAGAAGCAGTAGATAATTCTTTTATTTTTTTTCAGGAACATAAGGGATATGGTGAAAACGCAGGTAAGTGGAGCATAGTCCACGAAGAGATGAGTCATGATTTTATTGAGTGGTGAAGCAGATTCGAAGGGCCGGAAGGCCGACTCTTGCTCCTAGTTCTTATGTTGAAATCACAAGCTTTTGGAGTGTAGTCACTTCAGCAGATGAAGTCATGAAAAAACAAGTGCAAGAAAGAGAATTTAGATAAATGAAAGACAGAGCATCTCGACGGTCAATTACTTACTCCCATTCCTATTTAGGATGATCTCACTATACAGCAAGTGGTGTGTTTTCCATTGTTTAAAAACAAATATTTAAGATGAACAGTTTGTTTTTCCTCACTTGGACACATTGTGACCCATAACAATTTATATAGCACTGTGAATATCATAAACCCTCTCATGAGACATCATAGGAACAATTCAAAACTAGATTTGTCACTGACTCACTTAAATAGATGCTAGAAAGGAGAAAAAATCCCAACATGTGCAGGATGCTAACGAAAAGTCAGCAACCTGAAATGGTAACAGGAGCAAGTGAACAGCCCCAGTCAGGAAACTCATATTCTGACGTCCACTACAGTACCTTGTACTATTCTTCACTGAACACTGCAACTGCTTTCCTTTTCAGTTTAATGATCCACCTCTATTTTGAATACCGTAATTGAATCTGACTCCAACACACTCTCTGGCAGACAGTTCCAGAGGTCAAAGTATTTTCAATCATTAACAAAGTAAGTTTTGGATCCGTCCCAAAGACAATTCCGATGGACTTTTGCTTCCAAACATTTACAGTAAGTTCTTGGCATGGACACATTTCCAACTTAGTAGGTTTATTCAAATTTTATAACATATTGGGGGGTAGCACACTGCTTAGCATTGCTACCTCACAGCATAAGGGACCCAAGTTCAATTCCAGCCTCAGGTAACTGTCTGTGTGGAGTTTGCATGTTTTCCCTGTCTGCACAGGTTTCCTTCCACAGTCCAAAGAGGGGCTTCGGTACATCTGTGTGGAACTCCTCCAGTTAACTGAGGGCAATGGGGCACTGTGAGGATCAGTAGATCAGACAATCAGTCAGCAAGTTCTCTCCGGGAGACTTGTCTCAAGGCAGGCAGCGGTTTCTTATCTCATCCATTCTCCTACCCTCCACAAACTCCACACAGACAGTTGCCCCAAGGGTGGAATTGATCCTTGGTTCCTGGTGCCATGAGGCAGCAGTGCTAATCACTGAGACCATGCCACCCCTGAGCCACCGTGGGGTTGCAGTCCAACGGAAAACAAATACATTGCACCAACTCTCCCACTGCACCCACTGTCAGGAGAATCAGTCCTGGGGGGGACTCACAGCAGTGTCAGTGGTGGAATCTGATTGTTGTGAGCGCTGGTGCCCCCGCTGGTGCTTCCGCAAGTTGCGGGAAAATGTAAACCTCTTCCCGCACTCAGGGCAGCTGAAGGGCCTCTCCCCGGTGTGGACCCGCTGGTGGGTCAGCAGTGTGGAGGAGCGGGTAAACCCCTTCCCGCACTCTGGGCAGGAGAACGGCTTCTCTCCGGTGTGAACGCGCTGGTGCCTAAGCAGGGCAGAGGAATTGCTGAAGGCCTTCCCGCACTCGGGGCAGCTGAATGGCCTCTCCCCCGTGTGGACCCGCCGGTGGGCCACGAGGTTAGAGGAAACAGCAAAACCCTTCCCGCACTCGGGGCAGGAGAACGGTCTCTCGCAGGTGTGGATCCGCTGGTGGGTCAGCAGGTTGGAGGGCTGGGTAAAGCACTTTCCACACTGGAGGCAGGAGTACGGCCTCTCCCCAGTGTGGACTCGCTGGTGCCTCAGCAGGTGGGAAGACCTGCTGAAGGCCATCCTGCACTCAGGGCAGCTAAAGGGCTTCTCACCCGTGTGGACCCGCAGATGGGTCAGCAGAGCGGAAGAGCGGGTGAAGCCCTTCCTGCACTCAGGGCACGAGAACGGCCTTTTCCCGATGTGGACCCACTGGTGCCTCAGCAGGGTAGAGGAATCACTGAAGGCCTTCCCGCACTCAGGGCAGCTGAATGGCCTCTCCCCTCTGTGGACCCGTTGGTGCTTCAGCAGGTCCGAGGATTTGCTGAAGGCCTTCCCACACTCAGAGCAGGGGAAGGGCCTTTCCCCAGCGTGGACGCGCTGGTGGGCCAGCAGGTGGGAGGAGTAGGTGAAGCCCTTCCCACACTCAGGGCAGGAGAATGGCTTCTCCCCAGTGTGGACTCGGCGGTGGTCCAGCAGGTGGGAGGAGCAGGTAAAGCCTTTCCCGCACTCGGGGCAGGAGAATGGCCTCTCCCCGGTGTGACTTCGCCGATGAATCTCCAGGACAGATGGGGCATGGAAGCCTCTCCCGCAGTCGCAACACTTCCACGGTTTCTCCACAGTGTGGGATTCCTCTGGTTTCACCATGGCCGCAGCTACAGCCCCATGTATGGCCCCTGCCCACAGTAAATTCCTCTTTCCTGGCCGTATAATTGTTTCAGGCTTCACACAAAGTGCACTGTAAAGTAGAGACTCTCATCCAGTCCCGCTGATGCTGAAAATGGTCTGAAACAGGAACCAAAATGTTTTGCTCCTTCTCACAGAATCATAGTTGAAAATCCCGATGGATTGCGTGACTGTCAGACATTGATGTGAAAGTGGGGACTGCAGAGGCTGGAGAGGAGTTGAAAAGTGCGGTGCTGGAACAGCACAGCAGGTCAGGCAGCATCCAAACAGCAGGAGAATCGACGATTCAGGCATAGGCCCTTCATCTGTTGATTTTTAAACTTCAGTCTTCAGATCTTCAAATACTCTGGAAAAAGAGATTACAAAAGTCATCACGGTCAGTCCAGGGTAGAAATTCAGAACAAGCTACTCCACTTTCTGCAGAACATTTTTTTCTTTTGCTGTTCCACAAAATTGAAAGCATCCCACTCTCTCTCCTCCTCCTCTATTCTCACTCCGCTCAAATTAATTCTCCTGAAGGTGCTGATTCAGGATCTTACAGGGACAGAAAAAGCAAAAACGTCAGGACTGACATCTGCGAATTTTGGATAACACCACGTGAAAGTTAATATCTTTCAGGATATTGCTGAGAGTGAGCAAGTCTGATTTTGGGAAGCAAAAGAAGTGTAAATTCAGGTTGAACCTGCAATACAGCTTCTTGATAAAAAAACAGACCTGAATTGGTTATCGTCCCTGTGGTGGGTGGTGGGGGTGGTGGTGGTGGTGGTGGTATGTGGAGGGTGGAATGAGACATGAAGGCATTGACGCAGACAACCAGAGAGAAACTAAACATATGGACATGGCAAATGTTCGTGGCAAGCCAGAGTCAGATCTACAGCACAGAAACAGCCCCTTTGGGCCAACCAGATATCCTAGCCTAATCTAGTCCCATTTGCCAGCACTTGGCCCATATCCCTCTAAACCTTTCCTATTCAAATACCTATCTAGGTACCTTTTAAATGTCATAGCTGTATCAACATCCACCACTTCCTCTGGCAGCTCATTCCTTATACACACCACTCTCTGCATGAAAAGGTTACTCCTTAGGACCCTTTTAAATCTTGCCCTCCTCCACTCTAAACCTTTTACCCTCTAGTTCTGGACACTCTCACCCAGGGAAATGTCCTTGTCTATTTACCCTATCCATGCCTCTCATGATTTTATTAATGACTCTCAGTCACCCCTCAGCCTCTGGTGCACGAGGAAAAACAGCCCAGCCCATTCAGTTCAAACCCTGGCAACATCCTTTTAAATGTGTTCTGAACCCGTTCAAGTTTCACAACATCATTCTGATAGGAGCGAGACCAGAATTGCACACAACATTCCAAAAGTGGTCTACCCAATGTCCTATCAGCCACAACACAACTTCCCAACTCATATCCTCAGTCAGGGGATTGGGAAAGTTTTCAAAACCCACAAAAAGACAACCAGGAAAGAATGCAGGGACAAACCAAATTTGAGGGTCAGCTTGGAAGCATCAATGAGAAAATGGCGCACTGGGTTTATTGCTACCTGTTCTTCTTGAGTACATATACGTATTTCTCTTCTGCTCTTCGCAGTTCCTCTGTGCTGCAATGTGTGGTGGCTCGTTGAAATAATCTGATGCAGCTTCGTTTGTGGGTGTTGGGATGATTGTTTCTGTAATTACGTATTTGGTCCGTGTGTATTGTTTCCTGTCGACGCTAGTTTGAAGTTCCCCTGAACTGTTTGCTCTACTGTGACATCTAGGAATGGCACTTTGTTGTTGTTCTCCTCCTGTTCAAACCAGGAGCCCCCCTCAGGCCCACAGTCTCACTACCTGGAACACCAGTACACAGACTAGTCAAAGGCCTCCAGTGAAGACGAAAACACTGAGTAGAAGATTCATGCCACTCCATTCACTCCACCCAAGAATTCCTGAACACCAAAGACACCAAGATAGAAGAGGATGAAATAATGCTGTCCTTTGACTTAACAGCCCCGCTCACATCCATGAACATCAACATGGCCAAAGAAACACTGACTACACTACAAAAACCACCGAAGACACAAACACCAAACAGCACCAACTTCATCAGCAAAGATAACATTGTCAAGCTTGTGGACCCGTATCTTATCACCTACTTCACATTCAATAATAAGCCTTACAAATAAATCAACAGAACACCCATGAGACCACCAATATCAAGGTTCCTAGCAGAAGCAATAATGCAGAGACTTGAACAAACAGTCCTCCCAACGCTCCAACCCAAAATTTGGGTCCACCACAGTGATGACACCTTTATCATCACAAAATGAAACAGATTAGAGGAAACCTACAACACCATCAACAATATCCTTACTGGCATAAAATTCACAAAAGAGAACAACAACAAAGTGCCATTCCTGGATGTCAGTAGAGTGAACAGGAAAACAACATACACAGACCCAAGTACCTAATGCAGAAGCAAATCATCCTAAACAAATCTGCATCAGGACACTATTTCAACGAGCCACTACATACTGCACCACCCAGGAATTATGAAGAGCATAGTTATACAGCATATTCAAGAAGAACAGGTACCCAATAAACCCTGTCCGCTGATTTCTCAACAACGAACTCAAACAAGCAGACACATGCACAGAAACCCCAGCCACATTACCTTACATCAAAGACATCTGTCAAGTGTGAGGTTGTCCAGTTTGGAACGACAAATAAGAATGCGGAATACCGGGTTAACGGTAGGGTTCTTAGTAAGGTGGAGGAACAGAGGGATCTTGGGGTCTATGTTCATAGCTCTTTGAAAGTTGCCACTCAGGTGGAGAGAGCTTGTAAGAAGGCCTATGGTGTATTAGCGTTCATTAGCAGAGGAATTGAATTCAAGAGTCGTGAGGTGATGTTGCAGCTTTACAGGACCTTGGTGAGGCCACATTTGGAGTACTGTGTGCAGTTCTGGTCGCCTCACTTCAGGAAAGATGTGGAAGCTTTGGAGAGGGTGCAGAGGAGATTTACCAGGCTGTTGCCTGGAATGGAGAATAGGTCGTACGAGGATAGGTTGAGAGTGCTAGGCCTTTCCTCACTGGAACGGCGAAGGATGAGGGGTGACTTGATAGATGTTTATAAGATGATCAGGGGAATAGATAGAGTAGACAGTGTTTAGACTTTTCCCCCGGGTACAGAGTGTTACAAGAGGACATAAATTTAAGGTGAAGGGTGGATGTCAGGGGTACGTTCTTTATCCAGAGAGTGGTGGGGGCATGGAATGCACTGCCTGTGGGAGTGGCAGAGTCAGAATCATTGATGACCTTTAAGCGGCAATTGGATAGGTACATGGATAGGACAAATGTTCGGTACAACATCGTGGGCCGAAGGGCCTGTTCTGTGCTGTATTGTTCTATGTTCTAAATAATGTCCAGACAACTCAAACCTCTACGCATCATGGTAGCCCACAAACCTACCAACACACTTAAGCAGCAGCTAATGAACCTGAAAAAAACAAATGTTATTTACAAATTACCATACAAGGAAATATAGACATAGACTCTGTCCCCATAGTTCTCGGTGGCAAGAAATGCTGGGATGAGACAAGGAAGGTTTGTTTCAGTCAGAAAGTGGTGACTCTGCGGAACTCATTGCCACTGAAACGAGGCAAGTAACTGAGTGCTTTTAAAGCAGATAAAGATAGGCTCTTGATTAGTAAGGAAATCAAGGGTTACAGGGAGGAGGCAGGAGAATGGGGTTGAGAAACATTGGCCATGATCGAATGGTACAGCAGATTCAACAAGTCGAATGGACTGATTCTGCTTCTGTATCTTATGGATCTGTAACCACAAAGATCTGACTTAGTTTTCACGACTTTTACTGTGTCCCTGTCGTATTTATAGCAAGCGTGTGGCAATACGTTGAAGATTTCTCAAGCTAGATCTTCTAATTTGATATCAAATATTGATAATTGGAGCTAATATTAGAGAGAGTAAAGGTGCGTATTTCTTGGATAAATAAACCTGTCATGCATTTCAAGCTTAAACCTTGCATACTTGCGAAATTAGAGTTGCCATTTTGCCCACTGTCATCAAATCTCCAATTATACTTCCCTTTCACTTGATAACCCATTTTGGGAAATAATAAACATAACTGAGGTTTTGTGTTTTATGCAAGCGCTTTAAGCTTTTGATATAATGATTTTAAGCCATCTACACAGAGTGTGATTGAATTTCTAAACTTAAGTAACAGCCTTATTGTTATTTGTGTCACTCACATAATTGTAATTAATGTAAAAATTGAATTAAACTTATTGAAAAGAACATACTTGCTGAATTAGAGTCAGCATTGTTTTCATCGCTTTGTCCATTATTCCCTTTCACCTTATTACCTATTTTAGAGAAAGAAAAAGATTGCACATGTTTGAACATTTACTTTTTTTTGGCAAGATTATAAAATGAAGAAAGCAGTTCAGTCAGTCAACTTCAATCTTCATCCGGTCACTTTTTAGAAAAGGTTTTGAGCAGTTATAAAATAATAATGCAAGATTACCTAATTTGCAGCATTGCTCGAGACAGATTTAATAGTACAAGAAGTTATGATTCTCGATCCAGTAATGTCTTGATTTGAACATAGTTTAAGCAAAGGGTGTTGTGGAAATTGAAGTCATTGTGAAAATGTTACCAGGGAAAACATTGGATCAAAAAAAAAATCTGGTTTGAGTTTCTTCTTTGGGTATAAACAGATACTGGATCCAAGTATCCTCCTAATCTTCTAAAACTATGCCCACAAAATGAACACAATGCAACCTCAATAAATCAGGCCCAAAAGAAATTCAGAACCCACACTAATATATGGCAAGGAGGAAAGTTTTAGACTACAGGGCAATAAAGATGGCTTGGTCAGATGAGCAGAACAATGGCAGATGGAGTTCAATCCTGAAAAGATTGAGATGATACATTTCAGGAGGATCAACAGGCAAGGGAGTACATGATGAATCGCAAGAACTTAGAATGTACTGAAGATCAGAGAAAGGTATATGTGTTCATAGATTCTTGAAGGCAACAGGACATGTGGATTAAATGGTTAAGAAGGCATATGAAATACTTGCCCTGAGTAGTAAAAGCACTGAACATGAGAACCAGGAGATCATGATGGAACTGTACAAGACATTAGTTGGGCCATAGCTGGAGTAGTGGATCTGGTTGTCACATTATTAGAAGGATGTGATGGCACTAGAAAGGGTGCAGAAGGGAATACTAACCCAGGGTGGTGCATGTTGGTGGGTTTCAGCTATGTGAGTGATTAGATCGGCTGAGGATATTTTCCTTAGAGCAGAGAGGACTGGGTGAGGACCTGTTTGGAGTGTACAGATAAGACACTTAGGGTCTAGATAGGAAGAAACTTTTCCCCTTGGTGGATGGCTTCAGCAGTTCAGACAGGGAAAAACTTTGTTCTTGTGGTGGTCAGTGGAGACTTAATCAAGTATTAACTACCAGTGCATTTCACATAGATGTTGTATAAATCAAGATCTTATTGATCACTATTGACACAATTAAACCTATTGATCTGACTCTTTACAAAATAAGAACATATTTTAGTGCATAACATTTTCCCATAATACAGACATTTGCAGTAGTGCAGTTATGTGAAAAGAAATCTGCGTTGTTAATTTAGTTTGTTGCTCCACTTCATAAATGTTGTTTTCATTTATTTTGAAACATCAACCCTTCCACTCTTTCTAAAGGTACTTGACACTTTAATTTCTTTTTCTTTGCCAATTTTCTTTCACCAACAAAACCATTCACTTTTTTGGCATTGGGTGGGGGAGCTCTGCCAGTTGACAATTTCTTGCTAAAATTGTTTCACTTGACATGAGTCTTGTCAATAAATGACAGCAACAGCAACAGCTAATATGGATGATAACATTTCAACAAAAGTATACCAAAGTGCTTCACATTATGTATCACCCAAGTTGGAGAAATGTGAGGATCTCCTTCTTGGCCTTTCCCCTCAGCTGAGGTGTGGTGACCCTCAAGATAAACCACCACCAGCCATCTCTAATGAGAGAGAACAGTCTAATCCTCTGGGAAGAATGTGATGAATGTGTTTAAAGTTGAAAGACTGTTGAAATAGAAGGGAGCGGCACGGTGGCTCAGTGGTTAGCACTGCTGCCTCACAGCACCAGGGACCCGGGTTCAATCCCATCCTGGGGCGACTGTCTGTGTGGAGTGTGCACATTCTCCCCGTGTCTGTGTTGGTTTCCTCCGGGTGATCCGGTTTCCTCCCACAATCCAAAGATATGCAGGCTAAGTGAATTGACCATGCTAAAATTGCCCATAGTGGTACATAAGTCAGGGGTAATTGTAGAGGAATGGGCTTGGCTGGCATACTCTCTACAGGGTCAGTATGGAGTTGTTGGGCCGAAGGGCATATTTCCACACATAGGGATTCTATGACTGTAACAAACACTACATCTGACAAACTGGTATAAAACTAGCCACCTGGATATATAAATATCAACTAGCCACAAAAACACATGATCTTTACAACGGAGGATACCATGCCGACTGGGACCATCCTATGACAAGCCACCATCCTATAAGCCAACCAGAAACACACAAGAATTCCTCGGAGCACGTCATTCCAACTGGAAATCTATTGATTTGGACCCCATCTATTATGCTCTGAGAAAAAGAACGGAAATGATATCACCCACCCTAAGAAACCAAAAGACATAAATAGAAAGCAGGACATAGCACCAGCGCTCCACTAGACTTACTGATAATGTTATCTTGTATGGTGATGAAACATTTGAAAATGACCTTCCAGCTCAGCGAGCAAACTTACATCCAGAATGAGAAAATTCCCATTGACACAAAGGCTGCCACAAAGTTGGAATTCTCTCCCAGAAATATCAGCTGATGGTGCCCTCACCAAGAGGGATGCTCGCGCTCCCCGCCCCAAGACAACGTGCGTCTTACCCTTACGAATATGGTGACCGGTTGCCCCCAGAGGTCCTTCCCCAAACAAAGTAAACACTGGGCCTGTGGAGCTTTTATTCACGGCCACAGGCCTCCCCTAGGAGTTGATAAACTCTCCAGTCTCCCTCCTCCCACGGTTTCCAATCCTCCCCTGTCTCACTGTCTCCTCTCGGTAAAAACAATGACTGCAGACGCTGGAAAACAGAGTGTAGGTTAGAATGGTGCTGGAAAAGCACAGCAGTTCAGGCAGCATCTGAGGAGCAGGAAAATTGACATTCTGGGCAAAAGCCCATCATCAGGAATACAGGCAGAGATCTTGAAGGGTGGAGAGATAAATGAGAGTAGGGTGGGGGTGTGGAGAAAGTAGCATAGAGTACAATAGGTGAGTGGGGGTGGGAAGAAAGTGATAGGTATGGGGGGAGGGGTGGTGGAGTGGATAAGTGGAAAAGAAGATAGTTAGGTAGGACAAGTCATGGGGACAGTGCTGAGCTGGAAGTTTGGAACTGGGGTGAGGTGGGGGAAGGGGAAATGAGGAAATTGTTGGAAGTCTACATTGATGCCCTGTGGTTGAAGTGTTCCGAGGCGGAAGATGAGGCATTCTTCCTCCAGGCGTCTGGTGGTGAGGGAGCAGCGGTGAAGGAGGCCCAGGATCTCCATGTCCTCGCAGAATGCAAGGGGGAATTGAAATGTTGGGCCACAGGGCGGTGTGGTTGATTGGTGCGGGTGTCTCAGAGATGTTCCCTAAAGCGCTCTGCTAGGTGTCCAGTCTCCCCAATGTATAGGAGACAGCATCTGGAGCAATGGATACAATAAAGGATATTGGTGGATGTGCAGGTAAAACTTTGATGGGTGTGGAAGGCTCCTTTAGGGCCTTGGATGGAGGTGAGGGCGCAGGTTTTGCAATTCCCGCGGTGGCTGGGGAAGGTGTCAGGATGGGAGGGTCGGTTGTAGGGGGGCATGGACCTGACCAGGTAGTCACAGAGGGAACGGTCTTTGCGGAAGGTGGAAAGGGATGGGGAGGGAAATATATCCCTGGTGGTGGGGTCTGTTTGGAGGTGGCGGAAATGTCGGCGGATGATTTGGCTTATGCGAAGGTTGGTAGGGTGGAAGGTGAGCACCAGGGGCGTTCTGTCTTTGTTACGGTTGAGGGGTGGGGTCTGAGGGCAGAGGCGCGGGATGTGGACAAGATGCGCTTGAGGGCATCTTCAACCACGTGGGAAGGGAAATTGCGGTATCTGAAGGAGGCCGCCATCTGGTGTGTTCTGTGGTGGAACTGGTCCTGCTGGGAGCAGATACGGCGGAGGCAAAAGAATTGGGAATACGGGATGGCATTTTTGCAGGAGGTAGGGTGGTAAGAGGTATAGTCCAGGTATCTGTGGGAGTCGGTGGGTTTATAAAATGCCAGTGTCAAGTCGGTCGTTATTAATGGAGATGGAGGGGTCCAGGAAGAGGAGGGAGGTGTCAGATGGTCCAGGTAAATTTAAGGTCAGGGTGGAATGTGTCGGTGAAGTTTGCTCAACCTCCTCGCGGAAGCACGAGATGGCGCCAATGCAGTCATGAATGTAGCGGAGGAAGAGGTGGGGAGTGGTGCCGGTTTAATGACGGAAGATGGACTGTTCTATGTAGCCAACAAAGAAACAGGAATAGCTGGGGCCCATACGGGTACCCATGGCTGTCCCTTTGGTCTGGAGGAAGCGGGAGGATTCGAAGGAGAAATTGTTAAAGGTGAGGACCAGTTTGGCCAGATGAATGAGAGTGTCGTTGCAAGGGTACTGTTGGGGACATCGGGAGAGGAAGAAACGGAGGGCATGGAAGCCATGGCGGATGGAGGTGTAGAGGGATTGGATATCCAAGGTGAAGGTGAGGCGTTGGGGGCTGGGGAAACGGAAGTCTTGGAGGAGGTGGAGGGCGTGGGTGGTGTCTCGAACGTATGTGGGGAGTTCCTGGACTGGGGGGATAGGACAGTGTCGAAGTAGGTACTCACTGTCCCCTCTCCCCGGGCGCTCAGGCCTGGCGACCTCTCCGGGATGTTTCCGAAACCTGTTTCTGTTCTGAAAGAGAATCACTGGACACGCAACGTTTCCTCGGATTCTCTTGACACATGCAGCCAGGGCTGCTCAGCTTTTCCAGCGGTTTCTGTTCTTGTTCCTTAAGCCGCCGGCGCCGTTCCTCTCCCACACTCAATAACACTGTCTTTGTCCCACTACATGACCCACACTGCACATGCGCCAACTCACAAGGGGCTGGGTCACCAGACCGTGATGTCACCCCGCGTGTCGTGGGCGCGGTTCGACGAGGCATCCAACCAATCGGAGACAATGGGGGCGGGGCGAATGTGTTCCCTTCTCCCCTCGGCAGCCACCTGAAAGGTGGGTTTTCTTTAAGTTTTAACGTAGTTAAAAAAAATTTCAGTCTTTTCCGAAATGTTATTCCAGACCTCGAAAGATGAAACATTGGAAAACTTGCAAACATAAACGAAGGGATACTAAAAAAAACGAATAAAGGTAAATTACGAAAGAAACCTAGCGCAAAATATCTAAAAGAATAGCAAAAGCTTGTGTTGGCATGCTGAAGGGAACAGAGTTACTCAAGCCCCTTGGAAGATGAAACCGGTGAGTTATAGGAGGAACACTGAAATGGCAGAGATGCTAAGTCAATCCTTTTCCTCAAGCTGGAGGACAATAGTACCATTCCTATTGGAATGGACAAGTCAGAGATGAAAGAAAGGATCGAACTTAAACAATAACATTGAGGGGGAAAAGGTACACAGCAAACTATTAGGATTGAGGACAGACAAGTCCCCTGGGCCTGACGGCCTACATGCCAGGGTACAATATAGACTTCAGTAAGGCGTTTGACAAGATTCCCCAAGGGGGACAAGTTCGCAAGGTTAGGTATCATGGAATACAGCGAGAACTAGCCATTTGGATACAGTATCAGCTCACAGGTAGGAAGACAGAGGGTGATGGTGGAGAGTTGCTTTTCAGACTGGAGGCCTGTAACCAGCAGCATACCACAAGGATAGGTGCTGGGTCCACTACTTTTCATCATTTACATAAATATTCCTGTCAGGGTGAAAGGGAAGGCTGGTAGGTATAGGGAATGCTGGATGAGTAAAGAAATTGAGGGTCTGGTTAAGAAAAAGAAGGAAGCATATGTCAGGTATAGACAGGATAGATTGAGTGAATCGTTAGAAGAGTACAAAGAAAATAGGAGTATACTTAAGAGGGAAATCAGGAGGGCAAAAAGGGGACATGAAATAGCTTTGGCAAATAGAATTAAGAAGAATCCAAATGGTTTTTACAAATATGTTAAAGACAAAAGGGTAACTAGGGAGAGAATCGGGCCCCTCAAAGATCAGCAGGTCAGGCAGCATCCAAGGAGCAGAAGAATCGACGTTTCGGGCCTAAGCCCGATTACTGAAGAAGGGCTCATGCCTGAAACGTCGATTCTCCTGCTCCTTGGATGCTGCTTGACCTGCTGTGCTTTTCCAGCAACACATTTTGATCTCTAGCATCTACAGTCCTCACTTTCCCCTCAAAGATCAGCAAGGTGGCCTTTGTGTGGAGCCACAGAAAGTGGGGGAGATACTAAATGAATATTTTGTGGAAGTATTTACTGTTGAAAAGGACATGGAAGATATAGACTGTAGGGAAATAGATGGTGCCATCTTGCAAAATGTCCAGATTACAGAGGAGGAAGTGCTGGATGTTTTGAAACGTTTAAAATTGGATAAATCCCCAGGACCTGATCAGGTGTACCCAAGAACTCTGTGGGAAGCTGAGAAGTGATTGCTGGGCCTTTTGCTGAGATATTTGTATCATCGATAGTCACAGGTGAGGTGCCGGAAGACTGGAGGTTGGTGCCACTGTTTAAGAAGGGTGGTAAAGACAAGCCAGGGAACTATAGACCGGTGAGCCTGACCTCGTTGGTGGGCAAGTTGTTGGAGGGAATCCTGAGGGACAGGATGTGCATGTATTTGGAAAAGCAAGGACTGATTCGGGATAGTCAACATGGCTTTGTACTTGGGAAATCATGTCTCACAAGCTTGATTGAGTTTTTTGAAGAAGTAACAAAGAAAATTGATGAGGGCAGCACAGAAGATCTGATGTATATGGACTTCAATAAGGTGTTCAACAAGGTTCCCATGGAAGACTGATTAGCAAGCTTAGATTTCATGGAATACAGGGAGAACTAGCCATTTGAATACAGAACTAGCTCAAAGGTTGAAGGTGGTGGTGGAGGGTTGTTTTTCAGACTGGAGGTCTGTGACCAGTGGAGTGCCACAAGGATCGGTGCTGGGTCCCCTACTTTTTGTCATTTACATAAATGATTTGGATACAAGCATAAGAGGTACAGTTAGTAAGTTTGCAGATGACACCAAAATTGGAGGTCTACTGGACAGCGAAGAGGGTTACCTCAGATTACAACAGGATCTGGACCAGATGGACCAATGGGCTGAGAAGTGGCAGATGGAGTTTAATTCAGATAAATGTGAGGTGCTGCATTTTGGGAAAGCAAATCTTAGCAGGACTTATACACTTCATGGTAAGGTCCTAGAGAGTGTTGCTGAACAAAGAGACCTTGGAGTGCAGTTCATAGCTCCTTGAAAGTGGAGTCGCAGGTAGATAGGATAGTGAAGGCGGCTTTTGGTATGCTTTCCTTTATTGGTCAGAGTATTGAGTACAGGAGTTGGAAGGTCATGTTACGACTGTACAGGACATTGGTTAGGCCACTGTTGGAATATCGCATGCAATTCTGGTCTCCTTCCTATCGGAAAGATGTTGTGCAACTTGAAAGGGTTCAGAAAAGATTTACAAGGATGTTGCCAGGGTTGGAGGATCTGAGCTACAGGAAGAGGCTGAACAGGCTGGTGCTGTGTTCCCTGGAGCGTCGGACGCTGAGGGGTGACCTTATAGAGGTTTACAAAATTATGAGGGGCATGGATAGGATAAATAGACAAAATCTTTTCCCTGGGGTTGGGGAGTCCAGAACGAGAGGGCATAGGTTTAGGGTGAGAGGGGAAAGATATAAAAGAGATCTAAGGGGCAACTTTTTCACTCAAAGGATGGTACGTTTACTGAATGAACTGCCAGAGGAAGTGGTGAAGACGAGAACAATTGCAACATTTAAGAGGCATTTGGATGGGTTTATGAATAGGAAGGGTTTGAAGGGATATGGGCCGGGTGCTGGCAGGTGGGACTAGATTGGGTTGGGATATCTGGTTGGCATGGATGGGTTAGACCGAAGGGCCTGTTTCCATGCTGTGCATCTCTATGACTCTAAATGCTGTGGATGTCACTATACGAGGTATAGTTACTAATTTTGCAGAACACACCAAAATTAAAGGTGTAGTGGACAGCGAAGATGCTTAGCTCAGAGGACAACAGGAACTTAATCAGATGGGTCAATGGGCTGAGAAATGGCAGATGGAGTTTAATTTAGATACATATGAGGCACTGCATTTTGGAAAAGCATATCAGAGGAGGACTTATACACTTAATGGTAAGATCCAAGGGAGTGTTGCTGAACAAAGAGATCTGGAGTGCAGGTCCATAGCTCCTTGAACGTAGTCACAGGTAGATAGGATAGTGAAGGCAGCGTTTGGAATGCTTTCCTTTAATGGTCAGAGTATCAAGTATTGAAGTTGAGAGGTGATGTTGCAGCTGTACAGGGCATTGGTTAGACCACTTTTGGAATATTGTGTGCAGTTCTGGTCTCCTTTCTGTCAGAAGTTTGTTGTGAAACTTGAAAGGGTTCAGAAAAGATTTAGAAGGACGTTGCTAGGGTTGGAGGATTTGAGCTATCAGGAGAAGCTGAGTAGGTTGGTTCTGTTTTCCCTGGAGTGTCGGAGGCTGAGAGGTGACCGTAGAGGTTTATAAAATCATGAGGGGCATTGATAGGATAAAGAGACAAGATCTTTTCCCTGAGCGGGGTGGGGGGGGAGGGGGGAGGGAGAGAAGAGTCTAGAGCTAGATGCTGTACATTTAGGGTGGGAGGGGAAAGAAATAAAAGGGACTTAAAGGACAACTTTTTAACGCAAAGGGTGGTGCAGGTATGGAATTAGATGCTTGAGGAAGTCGTGGAGGCTGGTAAAATTACATTTGAATGGAATCTGGATGGAAGGGTTTAGAGGGATATGGGCCAAGTGCTAGCAAATGGTACTAGACTGTTTAGGCTAACTGGTCAACATGGATGAGTTAGAGTGTTAAAGTAGGGATTTCAGACAGCCCAGGGAATCCCTTGTGAAGTCAGACCTGTAGCCTCTCACGATTCATCCTGGAGATCGTACTCTTTGACAGTCTGGAATAAAAAAAACTCTTACAGACTGTTCAGTTTAATTTTAGTTATCCCCATTATTTACCTACAGCTCCACTGATACCGATAAGCTAAACTAGCTAGGTTCTAGTAACCTAGAGAGTAGTGGACGAACTCTTCAAGTGCCCTGGCAGGTACTCTGATGTACTGATACAAAATGGTTTCCTTTACACAAAGATTTACAAAAACATTGCATGTTCTTAATTCGTAAGGAAGAAAAGTTAATTGACAGGTCTCTATACGCTTGACTAATCACTCCCACAGGCCCTTAGCCATTCATCAGGTGGGAAAAACATACCCAACCGAGTGAGGTGTCTGCTAGCGAGATAAACTCCTATCATAAAGAGGTACCGGTCTGAGCTAATTGGAGAGTTTCTAACCTTGCACAGGTCACAGGTCAGATACAACTGTTTTCCAAAATGGCTTCTTAGCAGGAGAGCAAACTTTTGACCATAAAATGGCTTGCTGACACATTATGCAAGAATCTCTTCAATGTTAGGCCTAGAATAATTTCTAAGCGAGGAGCAGACCCCTGCTTTTTAGGCACTGAATCATACGGTACCGGAGGCTGAGATGTTACCAAAAGGTTGCATTTAAACTGATTCATTAGTCTTCGAATTAAACATGCTTTCTTTTCAGGGTTGTGATTCAAATAAGACATAAGATCTGATTAGTTGGAATTGACAGTGGGGCAGTCTGAAAGGTCTGTAAAGTGGTCTGCAAGAACAGCAAGTAAGTTAAAGCTTCATCAATGTTACCTTTTACAGAGTTCATATTTAATAACTGGTAATGGCTACTCAATACCATCATAAAGTCTCAAAAATGCAATTACGTTCAATCCAAATCAGGTAAGCATGAAGAGTTAATTTTTTAATGGCTTCAATGGTTTCTATAATGGTTTCTCTCTCTCTCGTCCTTTTAAACTCTCAAGTCAGGGAGTTGTAACAGCAAAGGTGTTTTCCCTCGGTTTACCTAGCTTGCAAGAGGTAATAAGAATCCATTATAATTAACAGTTCCTGACTGTCAATTACAAGGCCTTTGATAGTACTGAATTTTGTTTCGGGGTCAGAATCAAACGCTGTCATTAATTTCACAAGGGAACAGCCATGAATGTTATCACTGTGTCCTATTTACACAGTTCACTGTTAGGGCAAATGGTCTTAATTGCCTTAGGGTATCCTGTTATCACTGGTTACCTTCTGCATACCTCGAGTTCTCCCCTTTTACCAAGCCTCCCTGCCTGTCTATTTTTTTTAGTGTGCAGCAAATGTGCTCTATAATTCAACATTACATTTTAGTTTAAATGTTTAAAGACAAGTTTTATGGCGAGAGACCTTCTTATTCCCTCCTTTTATTATTTCATGACAACTACTTGGCTTATAATTATTATTAGTCCATCCAGTCAATTTATATTTTCAAATAAGTCAAATGCCTCCTCTGCCAGGTCATCGTCCAGAGTAGCAGAGTCTGAAAGATACAGGATTTCAGCATGGAAGTTCAGGCACAGAGTTAGAGGGGTAGACAAGGGTCAATTAACCAGATGCCTCTTTGGCTTAGGTGAAAAACAGTGCACAGTCTATTTCACGCATAAGCAGATGACAGTGTATATTCCTAGGATGAGACCAAAGACTATCAGTACATCCCACACGATCCATCCACACAGCGATCATAGCCAGCAAGTAAACTTCCATCCACATGAATCAGGCAACAGTTGGGCAGGTATCTTCCCTGCATCTTGACCCGTTTTGTTGATCACATCTGTGACGTCTGTAAGATCAGAACATGGTTTAGTAACAAGTTCATTTATGAGAACACAATAATGGGGAGGATCAGGCAGTTCAAGTGGTTCTTCCTGCAGGAATGTAGCGGGGTTAATGTTAGAGCAGTATTTAAAGGAGAGAAATGGATTCAGAAGTAATGAAATCTCATAGCGACTGAGACAAACTATAGCGGGGTGCTGAGTGTTTAGAAATCAGCAAGGATACTGCAGAGTGCGACGTACAGACTTCTACATTTTAATGTAAAGTTATATTAGAGGCAGCCACTACCAGAGTGTGGATGGCAGAGAGAATCTGGGTGCAGAAAGGCATACCTTGAGCAACAGGGTCAAGCTCAGTAGAATAATAGACAATAGGGTGCCAAGAGGAGCCATGTTGCTGGGTGAGAACAGCTGTAGCACAGGTATCAAGGATGGCAACATAAAGATGAAAGTGGCAATCATACAAACGTCGGCCCAGTGTGGTGCTGAAGAGAGGGTCATCCAGAGGAGCAGAGTCTGAAAGATACAGGATTTCAGCATGGAAGTTCAGGCACAGTTAGAGGGGTAGACAAGGGTCAATTAACCAGATGCTCTTTGGCTTAGGTGAAAAACAGTGCACAGTCTATTTCACGCATAAACAGATGACAGTGTATATTCCTAGGATGAGACCAAGGACTATCAGTACATCCCGTAAAGATTTGTAGTTGTTTTGGGGTGAGTTCATACTGTTAAGGATCATTAGGAACTTAACTTTGTTGCAGGGGATACAATATAACCACATTGATGTGGATGGTTGAGAAAGGTAGTGGAGTCAGTGTGATTGGACACTTTGTCAGGGCTAGCAAGGAGGTCAATGTTTTGAACTAGGGTAGCGTCTCCAGGAAATTCAAATAATTCAAGCTGTGCGAGGAGAGTCTCTGAAAAGAGTGTGGGCGAGTGAATAAACCCTTGAGGTAGGCAAGTCCACGTATATTGGTGGCCCTTAAAAGGAAGCAAAAATGTATTGGGCTATTTGGATGCAAAGGACGACAAAATAATGCATGTTGGAGGTAAACGACAGTGAAGATCTTGGCATCAACTGGAACCTGGCTGAGGATAGTAGCAGGATTGGCAACTGGAGGATTATGAGCCTCAATGATTTTATTTACTTCATGAAGGTCGTGAACAACATTCATGACATCCTGGTTTAGGGATCGGAAAGATAGGTGTATTGACAGAAGAATGGCATGGGACTAGAAATGAATCAATGACAGGTTGAATGCCAGCTTCACCTTCTGGTTTCAGGGGGTATTGAGATATAGACAGGAGGACAGAATTAGCTTTGGTCAGAATGGAATGGGTGGGACCTGAGTAAGGCCCACTTGTGTTTTGGAGTCCACCCAGACTCCAGGATATACTACGTCCTGCGGGTGAGGGTAGGCATGATGATGAAGAAGAGGTAAAAACAATGACTGCAGATGCTGGAAACCAGATTCTGGATCAGTGGTGCTGGAAGAGCACAGCAGTTCAGACAGCATCCAATGAGCAGCGAAATCACGTTTCGGGCAAAAGCCATGATGATGATGAAGGCTGCCATGTATCGACTAAGGCTGTGCATAAAATAGGATTGATCCTTGAGCAAGCAGCTGAATTTCACGGCAAGTTTGATCAGCATGGTCAAAAAGAGTCTTAGCGTCATAACCTACATCTTGGGCTTTGTGTTCTGGGTTCAAATGAGGGGACCAGGTTTGCAGCTATGAGGGGGAACTGACACGAAAAGAACGCCATCAACTGGTGACCTGATCTTACCAATCACCCAAGCATGCTGAGTAGTGCCCAGTAAGGGATTATAACGTGTTCAAGTCTGAGATCATTCCCAGATGAGTCATAAGCTAAAGTAATGTGGGGGTGAGGGACGTTATGTAAAATAGGATCAAAAGTGAAAGGATCCAAATCAAATGACCACCATCGAGGAGGCTTTGGTTTGATATTGATGCATTGAACAAAATGAGGTGGATCCTGAATCAGGATACTATCATCATGACATTCAATAGTAATATTTAGAGGACAGAGGCGATCTCTAGCAAGTAGAGAGATACGTAATCCATTAGTAACAACAAAGCAAAAAGGGAACGTGACAAAATTTTTCCACGCCACTGTCAGAGGGACAGCGTATGCATGTTTATTAGAGGGACCATCAAAACATTGCTGGATTTCATCATCGTCCGAGATTTGAAAATCAAAAGCATTAGCAAGATGGATGGGAAGTGATGAAACAGTGGCTCCTAGGTCCGTCCTCTGGGCTAGCGGTAAGTATGGGAAAATTCAAAGCAGGAAGCTGCTCTATATCCAGGAGTCAGTTTTGAAAAGGGTTTTGTGCAGTAAAAGGGGTCACTGGGGAGGGAGACCAGGAGATTGTCTGTTGTTTTTACTCCAGTGATGAACCAGGGACTGCTATGGCAATTCTTGAACCAATATCCTGGTTGATTGCAAATGAAACAAAGGTGTAGTTGTTGGGGGAGTCTAGGGGGTGGGGGAGGCAGTGAAGAGTAATGAGTGGGTGTATAGGGGCATCATGGACTGTTGGGGAAGGATACATAGGACCACCGCATGGTCCATTGGGATGTTGTGAATACACAGTACCATTTCTACTGTCCTGCCACACTGGACGATAGTATGAGTGTTTCATTTGTTCGCTTGACTGACCTTGCAGACGGAAAGGTCTACTTTGAATCCTGGGTTTAGGTTTAGCCACTGTAGTTTGGGCAAGTTCTGTCTTGACCGTGCCAACGGTAGCCTTACTCTTGGGATCCTTTAGTTCCCAGAAGTAACAAACCTCTTGGCTGAATTGTGCAACCTCAGCATCTTGCTCGTGGATGTTGTGGGTTTAATAGCTTTCTGTACCTGATCAGGTAAGACAGTCATACATATGGCATTAAATTGGGATGATCACCCTTGTAGGTAGTTAGCGTCACCAGAGGAAGCGCTATAGCATTCCTTGAAATGGGTAAGGAACTCCTGAGCCTCTTCACCCGAGCTGGGTTTACATGTTAAGACTTTACCCACATCAACTACACGATGCACGCTTGGTGGAGACAGGTAATAATCCAATCTGATAGTTTTGGCCGGGTGCCGGACTACAAGCTGGGTATGATTATTACCTCAAAATTTCTCAGAACTCGCCCATTTTTCAGGTGAAAATCTGCATTCTGAGGTGAACTAGATCTTGGGAGGCATCATTATAAATTGTCTTAGTCCTATGAATATAATTAACAGATCCCTCAAGATTCCTTCCATAATCTGCAACCTTATTGATAATGCTTGAGAGTCATGAGGTTTCCATGGTTGATAAAGATCCATAAATTGGGCGTGTCCCAGATTCCAAGCCTGTGGGTCAGGAACCTCTTCTATTCAGGAAATTTCTTTTTTGCCCTCCCACATCACAGGGTGAGTGCAAGGACCAATATTAAGGTCCTGAGACTTTGATTGCAAATTTAGTTTAGGGGCAGTGGAAATCAAAAGGAGTCTCTTCAATGTTTCTTCCGGATTTTAATTTTAATTGACTCCTAGTACGGTAGGCACCAGGTTTGTGGTAAGCCGAAGTCTTATTCGGCAGAACAGCTGGGGGAAGGTCATGAGCCTTGGCACATTCGTCATCAGAGCAAAGGGGGCGGGGAAGGGTTCAGGGGGGGAACCGGAGGTGATCAGCTGACAGGATGGGAGGCATGAAATATTTCCTCCTTCAAATCAGTATCCCATCCACAAATGGATCAGGATTCTTCAGTAATGGGTCTCTGGAAGAGGGAAGGTTGGGGTATAAGGAACAGGCCTTGTCAGCTTTGTCCTGCGCAGCTGCAATTGCAGTCTGTTGTTTATTCACCAGTTTCCTTTTTCTTTGGTGCCCTTGACGTTGAAACATCGATTCTGAATTTTTTTTAAATTTTCTCCCTTGCCCATTCCAATTCTGCTTCTAAATCATGTGCTTCACATTTATGTTTTAGTTCTGTCCAATTTAGTTCAGATCCTTCCTCAGTTAATGGACTAACTCCCCTTTTAATACAGTTTTGTCTCCATGATGGTTGCATGGATTTTTCCCATTTTTCCTCGAACTACCCTTTACCACTCTGATAAGACTTCTTTCTGCTTTCTTCCCTTTCTTTTTTTACCAAATCCGTTGTTCAATTTTAGTGAATAGAATTAAATCATGTGTGCCTCCTAGAGACCAATCCTTATTCTGTTGAGCAGCTGCGGCTGATAGTCTCCTTAATTGTTTCTCATAATTAAGGATACAGACTTGTTATTTCTGTTCAGGGACATTTGTCTTCCATCTTATCTAGGGGCACACTCAGTTATCCTACCTACTTTAAATCTTTGAAAGCTACTGATCTACATGGGCTCCAACCTCACAGAACACAAACATTCACTCGTCAACAAGCAAATGTGCATCCAAACCAAATCTCAAAAGGATTAAACTTTCTGCAAGCCGCAGGGAATCAGTGCTGACTCTCTGTCTGTCTCACGCGCGCGCTCTCTCGTACATACACATGAACATGTTAAGAGGAACGAGGCACTCACAGTCCAGATATCTCATAAATCCTGGATGTGGCACATAGTTGTTTAACCAAATATACAAGAATTGTATCACTGGCCAACTTTCTTTTTATTTTATACATGACAAAAGAAGCAGCCACCGTCTATATTTCATAAACGAAGAACACTCAAACAGAACAAAATCATAACTAACAAACAAGACAAAACAGCAAAGCAAGGCAAGCCAAGCTGAACAGATACAACAGAGAAGATAATCTTGACATAAAACTTTCACTAATCAACAACCCGACAATGAACAACAAAACTAATGATTTCTGCAAAACATTCTCTGTTTTTAGTCCTATTTAAACAATCTCATTTAGGGTTCTGAGAGGGTACCAACAGTGAAATGGGGGAAAACACCACGCAGATGTAGACAGAGAGTAATCAAAGTACAATTTTACCTTGTGGGTCCATTGGTCTTGAGTCCAACCCTTAGATGGAACTCTTCTTTTCCAGTTTCACTCAAATGTAGCCCTTGTTGGAAACCTGCTTGCAGCGCCAAATTGATAAAGTACAGATATGAGACAGCCTCGGGAGTCCCTTGTGGACTCAGACCCGTCAGCCTATCTTGGTCCCAGAGATCATACTCTTTGGAAGTCTGGAATAAAAATAAAACTCTTACTGTTTAGTTTAATTTTAAATTATCCCCTTCATTAATACCATCACCGTTACAACATAACACCGATACTTATAAGACAAGCTAACTGGATTCTATTAACCCAGAAGAGTAGCAATCGCTCTTCTTCCAAGAGCCCTGGCGGGCTACTCTGTGTACTACCTTTATATACAAGTTTTTTACAAAGGCGGTGCTGTTGCAAACAAGCTTTCTTTAAATGAATTTTTTTTCTTTTACAAAAGCACTGCATGTTCTGAACTAGACAGATAACAATGAAGGGCAATAATTCGGGAGAGAAGTAATTGATTCCGAGTTTCGTTCTGAGGTCAGAATCAAACACTTTTTCATTTCACAAAGGAACAGCCATGAATGTGATCGCTCAATATCCTGTTTATACAAATTCACTGATGTTAAGGCAAATGTTCTTAATTGCCTTACCCTCCCTGCCTGTCTATTTTCTAGTGTGGAGCAAATGTGTTCTATAATTCAACATTATATTTTAGTCTAAATGCTTAAGGACACATTTTCCTTACAAACATTCTCACGACCCCTTTCAAAGTTTCATAAGTTCTTTCCTATATCAGGGGGAGCAAAACTTAACGTAGTATTCCAAAAATGCCCTAACCAACATACAGCCACAATATGACCTCACAACTCCTTTATTCAATGCTCTGACCAATAAAGGAAATCATACCAAACGCCTTCTTCACTCGTCTATCGACCTGCAACTCCAAGATCTCTTTGTTCAGCAACACTCTCCTTAACTGTCAATCCTGCCTGGATTGCTGAACCAAAATGCAATACCTCATTTCTCTAAATTAAACTCTGTCTGACATCCTCAGCCTATTGCCCATCCCAAAAATTCTAATTTATAGCAAACTCTCTTTGCTCTCTTATTCCCTAAAAGCTGAAAATCTTCATACCACACACTCCCCCTCTGTTTTCACTTTGCTGAACCGAATCCCTGCTGTACCACATCCTGAAGGGTCAAAATACTGACCAGCCAGGACGAGTGGACGTTGAGAAGATGTTTCCATTGGTAGGAGAGACAAGGAGCTGAGGGTACAGCCTTACAATAAAGGGAAGACCTTTTAGAACAGAGAGAAGGAGAAACATCTTCAGCCAGACAGTGGTGAATCTATGGAATTCATTGCCATAGACAGCAATGGAGGGCAGGTCGCTGAGGATATTTAAGATTGAGATGGATAGGTTCTTGAGTATCAAGGGGATCGAGGGTTACAGTGAAAAAGTGAAAGGATGGGATTGAGAAACTTATCAGCCACGATTGTGTGGTATGAACAGACCTGATGGGCTGAACAGCCTAATTTCTGCACCTTTGTCTGATGGTCTTTTGCTGTCCTGGGCACAGGGTGTCAGAATTGGGAGCAGGAGTAGACCATTTGGTCTTTCGAGCCTGCACCAGCATTGAACACATCATAACTGGGTATTAGTCTACCTACATCTTGTAAATAGACTGTGACTTTTCTCACTGGAGCACAGGAGGTTGAGAGGTAACCCTATAGAGGTTGTTTAAAATCATGAGGGGATAGATGAGATGAATCGCAGGTGTCATTGCCCTCGGGTGGGGGTTTTAAGATTAGGCAGCAAATTTTGAAGGTGAGAGGAGAAAGATTTTAAAAAGACTTGCGGGGCAGCATTTTTTTTTAAAAAAGAGAGTGGTTTGTGTGTGAAATGATTATCCAGACATTTTCTCACCATCCCCCCCCATAAACATCCACTTCTTTGTTGTTCAAAAATCACCTGAACTCAGCCTTGAATATATTCAATGACTCCTTAACTGCAGGAAGAAATCCCCACTTCTGAACTCAATTCCTCTTGCTAATATACACTTGCTTTGCTCATTGCTCGCTGCACCTGACAAATGGCATTGACTGGTGTACAAGGATGCTGAGGCCCCTTTGTACATCCACACATCATTCCTGATGAAGGGTTCATGCCTGAAATGTCAACTCTCCTGCTCCTGGAATGCGGTTTGACCTGCTGTGCTTTTCCAGCACCACACTTTTCGACTCTGATCTCCAGCATCTGCTGTCCTCACTTTCTCCATAACCCAAAAAAGTACATCAACATTCAAACAATGCACATCCTTTCTGTTTTTTTTTAACATAGCAAAAGCTCTAACTTCACATTGGCCATGTGTTTGCCATTTGTGGTCTTCTCTACACTGGGGAAACTGAGCATAAACTTGGGGAACAGTCCGCAGCCAGGGCCGCAGAGGCTGACCAGACCTGCCAGTCACCACCCATTTTAATTCCCCTTCCCACTCCATTTCTGACATGACCATCTTTGGCCTCCTCCATTGCCACAACGAGCCAAACCGCAAATTGGAGGAACAGCACATCTTCCATCTTGGCGGCCTGCAGCTTGGAGGACTTAACATTGAGTTCACCAATTTCAAATAATCTCCCTCACCACCCCTTGAATCTCTTCCCAGCCCATCCCCTCCACCACCAACCAGATTCCTTCCTCCCGGTGACCAACCAGGTTGTACCCTCTACCTGTCCCCACCTATCTCCAATTCACCACCCTGCTCCCAGCACATCCTTGTTCTGCAGCTCTCCCTACACCCATCCCCAGTCCTGAACAAGGGTGACACCGAAAACATTGACTTGACCTCCTGACACTCCCTGGCTTGCTGCGTTCTTCCAGCATCCTGCCCGTCTATTTTGCCAATTGAGTCACAGACCTGGCCCAACTTTTCCCAAGTCTGTCCACTCCCTGGATTCACTCCCTTTCCTTTCAGTTGCAGCAAGTCAACAATTGAACATCACAATGAAAAATAAATGGAAAAGAGGATGAGAAATGAGAGTGTCGTACTCTTGGTCAATCAAAAGAAAGACTCACAACTTTTCTGCCGACAGTGAGGAACACACGCAATGTTTTGGTGACACCGGTGAATATGCGCCATGCTTCTTGACACAGGAGCGCACACCATATGCTCAGTGGCGCTGCTGGTATTATTGACAGATTTTAAGTGTCCAAATGCCAATAGGAGACAAAAAAAGGGTAGAGCCACAATTGTTTTCCCCATACGGTACAATATTTTATTGCTTTTCCATTTTGTCTGGCTGCTCAACTTTTTTGACTTTTCCCCAGTGTAGGGGTGAAGTTCAGAACTAGAGAGCATAGGTGTAGGGTGAGAGCAGAAAGATATAAAAGGTACCTAAGGGACAACTTTTCCATGCAGACAGTGGGGTGGTGTGTGTATGGAATGAGCTGCCAGAGGAAGTGGTGGAGGGTGGTACAATTACAGCACTTAAAAGGATCTGGGTGGATAGATGAATGGGAAGGGTTTAGAGGCATATGAGCCAAGTGCTGGCAAATAGGACGAGATTAATTTAGGATATCTGGTCAGCATGGACGGGTTGGACCAAAGGTGTCAGTTTCCGTGCTGTCCAACTCTGACGACTCTAAATAATAAAAAGTATAAGTTGACAAATAACAATCGATATCTATGTTAACAAGGCTTAGCTCACCACATGCTTTACTAACCATTCTCCACAGATCCTATCCCTGCAATGACTGAGGAACAGATGCTGGTGCATCATCTCGTCCACTAGTATTTACACACTAGTCTAAGGAATTGCACAAGTAACAGTGAGGGGTAAACAGCACAAGCGCCAGTAAAAGCAGATGGAAAGTGAGTGTAAAATGTGACTATGACAGGACAGGCCCCACATTCCTTCCCCTCCGTCCCCCCCACAACCTGCCTCACCTTTCACCTCCCGGGCCCAGTACCTTCCAGGTGGCCCCATAGTTGACACAGGGGCCGCCCCACGACCAGTAGAACTCCACCACCCAGGCGGCCGACCAGTTCCCAAACAGGCCCTTAACCCCATCCGCCTCCAGAATGGTCACCGGCTCCTGCCTGCTGTACAGCCGGCCGGTGTGGCCGTGACACAGCAGCTGCGCCAGGAAGGCGGCGGTGACCAGTGACGGGGGTCTGCCCCGGGCCGCACGGCGCCATTTTCCTAACGGCCGCCGCTTCCCCGCTCGAGCGACTTCTCCTCCCAACCGCCTTCACCCCCGCGTGACGTCTGCACGGGGGATGGGCGGGGCCGGGGGAGCCTCACCGTCACCAAGCAACAGCCACCTCGCGCTACAACTGCTCATTCACAAAAACAAACTCTCCTGTCTCGCTCTGCAGCTGCAGGGGGGACACTGCCACGTTTCGAGGAGCCCTGTCTACATTGGGAAAGCTCACGGCTCCATTTAAACAGATATTCCGACATCTAACGGAACAGCCTCATATCTAAAGGGGGCAATCTGCATTTTAAAGGGACATGGACATTTTAACGGTATTTCCGCAAATACAGAGATGCAAATGGACGAGATTATATTTCAAAGGGTGTGGCACATTCAAAGGGATATCTTCATATGTAAAGTGACGCAGTTATATCTAAATGAATCTACATTTCGAAGAGACGTTGCCCTGTTTATAAGTAGAGACAATAGGTGTGAATTCTGTCTGTGTCCCAATGTTGAGTCTGACTGACATTTTTCTTAGAAAAGCTCTGCACTTAAATTACATTCTTGAGAAGGTAATTTATAGATTAGAGTGTAGGTTAGGGAGAATTGGCCGTGCTAAGTTACCCATAGTGACCAGGGATGTACAGGTTAGGGTGGCTTGGCCATGGGAAATACGGAGTAAGGGGTTGGATACGGGTGGGATATTGTTCAGAGGGCCAGAGTGAAATAGATGGGCTGAATGGCCTGCTTCTACATTGTCGGAATTCGATGACCCTCCCCACAAAGGAGCATTTATCTGCATCTATCCTGTCAAGCCCCTTTCAGAATTCTATTAGTTTCAATAGAGGTATACAGCACAGAAACAGACACTTAATTCGTCCATGCCGACCAGGATTCCAAACTAAACCAGTCCCACTTGCCTGCATTTGGCCCATATCCCTCTAAACCTTTCTAATCATGTACCCATCCAAATGCTGTTTCAATGTTGTAACTGTACCTGCATCTACCACATCCTCAGCAAGTTCATTCCACATGCAAATCACCTTTTTTCAAAATGTTGCCCCTCCGCTTCCTTTTAAATCTCTCTCCTCACATTTAAAAAAATGCCCCCTTGTTTTGAGTTCCCCTACACTAAGCAAGAGCCATTTGCTATTCACCTTACCTCCACTCCTCATGATTTTATTAATCTCAATGAGGTCACCCCCCCAACCTCCTGTGCTCCAGTGAATAAAGTCCCAGCCTCTCCTTATAACTCAAACCCTCCAGTCCTTCCAACATCCTGTTAAATCTTTATTAAACCCTCACTAATATTATTCTTCCTAATACAGGGCCACCAGAACTGTACTCAGCACTCTGAAAGTGGCCTCACCAACATCCTGTACAACCTCAACATGATGTCCCAACCCCTATACACAATGGTGTGAACAATGAAGGCAATGTTGCGAAATGCAGCCTTAACCACCCTGTCGAGCAGTGATGCAACTTCCAAAGAACTAAGTACCGGAACAGCCCCCACCTCTGCTCCCCCCCCCCCATGTCTGTCTGTTCTCTAACACAACCCATGGCCCAACTGTACAAGTCCTTATTTTAGCAAAAATGCAACCCCTTACTTTGATTAAGCCTCTCTCTCACACACATACTCTACCTCTCAGATAGATAGACAGACAGACAGATAGACACACACACACAAACATACCCCTCAACACTCTCTCACACTCGCAGCCTCATACTCCATCACACTCTCACTTTCCAAGCATACACACACACACACTTCTGTGCACATTCACACACAAACTCACATGCACACTCTTTCATGCACACACACACTACTCTACGGGGTGAAATTGTATTGGCAAAATTATATTTGCAGATACATTCAATTTTGTTCAAAAAGCACACAAACTGCAGGCAGTCAATGCATATGATATTTTACAAATTCCGACTTTGGAAACAGAACAAGTCTGATTCAAGGTTGGAATACTGACAGACTCAAATCTCACACCTTTAATGCATTGTCTGAGCAGAGATGTCTTTTTTATATATAAAACCTTAAGTCATCTCAAAAACACTGTTACATATTAATGAACCAAAGCCCACACCCATTCTCAGAGATGAAGACTATCTCAGTTTGTTCAATATATTCTGTCAGTTGCATGACACTGATCTTTTGATACAAGTTCTGTGTCTTATGATGCTGTTCCATGAGGCTTGTGTGTTGATGAGGCGATAAGAGAATTACAGATCACCGAGGAAGGATTGAAAGAGAGAGTTAAGAAGAGCAAAGAGAGGACACAAGCAGTCTTTAGCAAATAGAATAAAGGAGAACCCTAAAGCTTTCTATAGGTATGTGAGGAATAAAAGGATGATTAGGGTAGGAATAGGGCCAGTCAAAGACAGAAGTGGGAAGTTGAGTGTGGACACTGTAGAGATCGGAGAGGTGCTAAATGAACATTTCTCATCGGTGTTCACTCAGGAAAAGAATGAGATATGAGATATTAGACTCGAAAGGATTGAGGTTAGTTACACACAGGTGTTATCAATTTGAGAAGGAGTGAAAGTAGACAAGTCCCCTGGGCTGGATGGGATTTATCCGAGGATTCTCTGGGAAGTGAGGGAGGAGATAGCAGAGCCTTTGGCTTTGATATTTGAGTCATCATTATCGACGGGTTTAGTACCGGAGGATTGCAAATGTTGTGCCCTTATTCAAGAGAGGGCATAACTACAAATTGAGGGGTGATAGCTTTCAGACAGATGTCAGAGGCAAGTTCTTTACACGGAGAGTGGTAAGGGAGTGGAATGCCCTACCTGCTAAGGTAGTCAACTCAGCCACATTAGGGAGATTTAAACAATCCTTAGATAAGCGCATGGATGATTTTGGGATAGTGTTGGGGAACGAGCTGAGAATAGTTCACAGGTTGGCGCAACATCGAGGGTCGAAGGGCCTGTTCTGAGCTGGATTGTTCTATGTTCTAAACTTAGTGCAGGAGGCTGAAAGAAATAAGCAGCTTTAAAACAAAAACCTCTTGGAGCTCAAAGCTTTCAATGAGAGTCTGAGCCCAGTGGTAAGTTCAGGTAACCTTTATTGCAACCCAACTTTGTTACAGCTTCAGATCCCCCCAGCAAAAAGGCAGAGAAAAAGTAGTTGCTTTTTAAGCTCAAGGTGAAAGTGCACACACCACACCTCCCCTGTTTCCTCCCCCCCCCACAACCCCCACCACTGCCTTTAATATTGGCCAGCATCAAGTTGTCCCTTTGTAATTGGATCCTTGGTACAGCCGTAACCCGGAGGAAGTATTGCCTCACTCAGCAATTTCAACGCATACTCTGTCTCCAAGTAAGTTTCTCCCCTGGAACGACTGAGTGTATCCTTTCCCACAATGGCGGTTCTCTTCCCTAACAAGGGAGAGAGGGAATCAGATGGGGGCTTTCTCCCCTGCACCACCCCCTCCCTGAAACGGTCTCATTGTTAGATTCCGAACTCCACATTTCTGACCGAATACCAATTCTGCCATCTGTCGTGGCGGGATTCAAACCCGGGAGTCCCCGGAAATGGGTTGATAGTCCAATCGATAATGGCACTCAGCCTTCACTCCTTCAATCCCCCTGCGATGGCACGTGAACTCGCTGGTGCTTCCGCAGCTGGGAGGAGTAGGTGAAGCCCTTCCCGCACTGAGAGCAGGTGAACGGCCTCTCCCCGTGGATCCATTGATGCCTCAGCAGGGTGGAGGATGTGCTGAAGCCCTTTCTGCACCTGGGACAGCTGAAGGGCCTCTCTCCCGTGTGGATCCGCTGATGGGTCAGCAGATGGGAGGAATACCTGAAGGCCTTCCCGCACTCGGGGCAGCTGAAGAGCCTCTCTCCCGTGTGGACCCGCCGGTGGGTCAGCAGGTGGGAGGAATACCTGAAGCCCTTCCCGCACAGAGAGCAGGTGAAGGGCCTCTCCCCCTTGTGGACCTGCTGGTGGGTCAGCAGGTGGGAGGAGCAGTTGAAGCTCTTCCTGCATTGACAGCAGCTGAACTGCCTCTCCCCCATGTGGACACGCTGGTGCCTCAGTAGGGTGGAGGCCTGTGTAAAGGCCTTCCCACAATCAGGGCAGCTGAAGGGCCTCTCCCCCGTGTGGACCCGCTGGTGCCTCAGCAGGGCGGAGGAGCAGGTGAAGCCCTTCCCGCACTGAGAGCAGGTGAATGGCCTCTCCCCCGTGTGGATCTGCTGGTGGGTCAACAGGGTGGAGGAATTCCTGAAGGCCTTTCCACACTCGGGGCAGCTGAAGGGCCTCTCCCCGGTGTGGACCCACTGGTGGGTCAGCAGGTGGGAGGAATCACTGAAGGCCTTCCCACACTGAGAGCAGGTGAACAGCCTCTCCCCCGTGTGGACCCGCTGGTGCCTCCGCAGGGAGGAGGAATCGCTGAAGGCCTTCCCACACTCAGGGCAGCTTAAGGGCCTTTCCCCTGTGTGGACCCGTCGGTGGGTCAGCAGGTGGGAGGAATTGCTGAAGGCTTTCCCACATTCTGGGCAGCTGAAGGGCCTCTCCCCCGTGAGGACCCGCTGGTGGCTCCGTAGGGCGGAGGAGCAGGTGAAGCCTTTCCCGCACTGAGAGCAGGTGAATGGTCTCTCCCCCGTGTGGACCCGCTGGTGGGCCAACAGGGTGGAGAAATTGCTGAAGGCCTTCCCACACTCGGGGCAGCTGAAGGGCCTCTCCCCAGTGTGGACTCGCTGGTGCCTCAGCAGGTGGGAGGAATACCTGAAGCCCTTCCCGCACTGAGAGCAGGTGAAGGGCCTCTCCCCCGTGTGGACCTGCTGGTGGGTCAGTAGGGTGGAGGAATGTCTGAAGCCCTTCCCACACTCAGGGCAGCTGAAGGGCCTTTCCCCCGTGTGGACACGCTGGTGCCTCAGCAGGGAGGAAGCCTGGGTAAAGGCCTTCCCGCACTCGGGGCAGCTGAAGGGCCTCTCCCCCGTGTGGACCCGCTGGTGGGTCAGCAGATGGGAGGATGTGCTGAAGGCCTTCCCACACTCTGGGCAGCTGAAGGGCCTTTCCCCCGTGTGGTTCTGCTGGTGGGCCAACAGGTGGGAGGAATGTTTGAAGGCCTTCCCGCAGACAGGGCAGGAGAATGGCCTCTCCCCGGTGTGACTGCGCCGATGAATCTCCAGGGCAGACGGGACACGGAAGCCTTTCCCACAGTCGCCACACTTCCACGGTTCCTCCACAGGGCGGGATTCCTCAGGTTTCTCCATGGCTACAGCTTCAGCTGCATACAAACATGTGTAGAGCCCCTCCCTGCCGTGAAATCACCTTTCCAGGCTGTATAACTGTTTCAGGCTCCATACACAGTGCGCTGCAAAAGTGGGGTCTCTCGTTCAGTCCCACTGATGCTGAAAATGTCCTCAAACAGGTACCAAAAAGCATTGATCCCTCTCACAGAAATCACAATCAAAAATCGTTGCTGTCCCGATGGATTGAGTGACTGTCAGACATTGACATCAAAGTGAGGACTGCAGACACTGGAGAGTCAGTCAAAAAATGTGGCACTGGCAAAACAGCAGGTCAGGCAGCATCCGAGGAGCAGGAGAGTCAATGTTTCAGGCATAAGCCCTTCATCCGTTGATTTTGAAACTTCAGTCTTCAGATTTTCAAATACTCTGCAAAAAGAGATTACAAAAGTCATCGCTATCAGTATGTTGGGGTAGTTGTACTAGTGGGGTGTGCACATTAGATCTAGGGAGGGTAAAAACTATAACTGTAACAAGCGCTTCTAATACTGGGCCTGAAATGGTTAAACTATCATGATTACTGAACTGGAAACTGCTGGTCTTCTAATCAGATCATTGAAAAGGCTAGCTGATAGACAGTCTGTTAATTGTTCCATTGAAATGTGTAGCTGTTAGACATTCTGTTAATTGGATTATTTAAACTGTCAATTGAACCATCGAAACCAGACCAATAGAAATGATAATGAACTGTTGTTTCTGATGAACTACTAATTAAATAAGCGGAGCCGGTGGCCCCACAATGTCTACGTGACTGCTAGCACAAAGGCAAACGGACTGACAGCTCAAACCATCCAACCAGAGAGCGGAACGCTTTGCCCGGGAACGAGTAGCCAATAGGAAGGCCAGACGTGGAGACCTGACCGGGAACACTAGCCAGCGAGGAGTATATCTGGGGCGAATTTGAGCAGGAGGGTTAGAACGCCTTCTCCAACGAATTGCATGCTGTATAATTCGTTGTATAGTTTGCCAGTTTCGATTCTGTAAAATAAACGGTGTTCTGCTCCAAACTAAAGAAGCCAGTGTGGCCTCTCCTTCCAAAAGAACTCGCGAAGACGGGACCCCCGAGGGTCGGTCTTAACAAGTACAGGGTAGAACTTCAGAACAAGCAACTCTATTTTCTGTGGAATATTCTTTTGTTGTTCCACAAAATTGAAAGCACCATCCCTCCCTCTCTCTCTCTCCCTCTGTTCTCACTCTGCTCTAACTAATTCCCCTGAAGGTGCTGATTCAGGATCTTAGAGGGGCAGAAAAAGCAAAAAGATCAAAACTGACAACTCTTTGAATTTTGGATACCTCTACCTGAAAGTTAGTATCTTCCACAACACTGGGATCCTGCAGAGAGTGAGCAGGTCTGATTCTGGGAAACAAAAAAAAGTGTGTCAATTCAGGGTAAACCTGCAATGCAGCTTCTTGAGGAAGGACCAGACACAAAATGGTTAACGACCCCGGGAAGGTGGGAGCAAAATGAGACATCAAGCCATTAACACCAACACACTTCAGTCAAACTCTTCTGCTACCAGTCAGGGCAAAACATGCTCTGAAAGTCCAGCCTTCACACTTCTGCTTTCACTGAAGACAATTAGAGTCACACAGCACGAAAACAGACCCTTTGTCTTAACCTGTCCAGATATCATTTATGCCACTCATCCACAGATTCTATCAAACACATTGACCTGGACCCAATATACCGGCCACTGCAGCAGACAGCTGGAACTGACAACCAGAAGCAGCAGAGACAAACCAGTATAAATGCCGGAGGAAACATCACAGAAGCGCTTCATAGGAGGCTCCCAAGCACTGAGGACGTCACCTAGACAGGGGACGAAACGTTTGCAACACAAATTCCCAGCTCGGCAAACAGAACCACAACAATATTACTAAGATATAAGAAGAGATCCAGGTATTCCTTGACAGAATGACTGAAGGGACCGGTTGGGGAAACTGCAATCGGGCTCATGGTCCAATCGGCTGATCAATTTAGCTATGTATGGTAGAATACTTTTCTTCTGTTTGTCGGTATTGCTCTTGCTAGGTGTTCAATTGCTAAGATTATGAGGTCCCTTAGTGATATAGATTTGCCCCAGAAGATGTTCCTTTTGCAATCCGATGACTCACCCACATGTGTTGATGGTGATGATAAATATGACCAGATGAGCTGTGAAGATGGTGGTGCCGCTCTACAGGATGTTGATGGCTGGACCACCTTGAAGGGCATTTGTTTCGACTAGGCTTCCCTTTCAGTGATCACGGTGCAATCAAAGGGAGGAATGAGGGTGTGGGCATCTGGGTGATAAAGTCTATAGCCTTAAAACTTGTCATTAAACATTTAGACTATAATGTAATGCTGAATTGTTGGATGCATTTACTGCACTAGAAAATAAACAGACAGGAAGGCTCAGAAAGAGGAGAGAACTTAAAGATAGGGACACCTGGGCTCACCAAGTGATAACAGGATACTGTAAGGCAATTAAGAAGGTTTACCCCAGCATCGGTGAATCTGTGCGAACAGGACACCAAGTGATTACATTCACAGCCGTTCCCTTGTGAGACCATTTTAGTGCTGAGGCTGTTGAATCCCATTAAAAATTAACTCTTAGTGCTTATCTGCAATGGATTGAAATGAATTGCATTTTGGGACGTTATGATGATATTGAGTAGCCATTACTGGTTATTAAATACAAACTCTGTAAAAGGAAATATTGATAAAGCTTTACCTTACTTGCTGAGGAAACAGGCCGCGGGCACACTTCCGGTTCCGGGATGGCCACGCCCCCCCTCCGCGGCACACAAACCCCGCCCCTTCCTAACGCGGCACGTAAGCCCCGCCCCTTCGGGACAAAGTCCCGCCTCTTGGAAACAAACCTTTTTCTCCCTCCGAGCACCAAACCCCGCCACTTCGCCGCGATCCCCCCGCGAGTCAAAACCACGCCCCCTTCCCCCACGCGCAACCGCCCACAAAGCCACACACCTCCAGGCTCCACGCGCCGCACTGCCCGCTGTGCCTCGCGCCGCCAACTAGCGCGCGACCCTCTCACGAGACACCCCCTGCCAATGAGCACGCCCTCCCGCTAAACCCCGCCTCCCCAGGTGTATTTGGAAGCACTAGCTCCTGCAGCGCTGCTCCTTCTGCCGGGAGCTGTGCTGCAGGATCATAAGACACAGAATTAATTGCAAATTGCAATATTGTGAACAAACCTGGACCGCTGCTGAGTCTTTTAGAATGGTTGCGGGTTTCAGTTCATCAATATATCAATTCCAGAACATTAGATCAGATTCCCTACAGTGTGGAAACAGGCCCTTCGGCCCAACACGTCCACACCGAACCGCCGAAGAGCAAAACACCCAGCCCCATTCCCTGTCACCTAACCCTACGGGGTAACTTAGCGTGGCCAATTCTCTCTAACATGCAGGTCTTTGGACTGTGGGTGGAAACCCACGCGGACGTGGGAGGGGAATTGAACCCGGGTCTCTGGCGCTGTGAGGCAGCAGTGCTAACCACAAAAAAAGGTGACTTTTCTGTTTTTCAGCGACAGCCGCAGCAGCAACCCAGGAGCGGGGAGTCATTGATTTGAGGTTTTAAATTTGTAGTCGGAGAGCAGAGGTTCCTGGGAGAGGAAGGACGACTTATTTTTAATTCCTTCCTGCTGTATAAGTCAGTGTGTACTGTTGAGGGGGGAAAACGACCTACCAGGGGTATGCACTGGGGCCCATGTCTCAGGCACAGAGCCTGTCCCTGTTGCACCAGAAGGGAAGGAGGGAAAGGAGGAGAATGTTAGTCATTGGGGACTTGATAGTTAGAGGGTCAGGTAGAGGGTTTGTTGGGAACGAATACGACTCGCAGTTGGTGTGTTGCCTCCCAGGTGTCAGGGTGCGTGATGTCTTGGATCGTATCTTTGGGGTCCTGAAGGGAGAGGGTTTCCAGCTCCAAGTCATGGTCCACGTAGGTACCAACAACATAGGTAAAAATGTGAGAAACAGAACTCACTCCCAAATCAATCAGCCTGAGACAAAGCCTTGGAAACAAGAACAATTTATTACAATCTTGCAAGTACCAGACACTTTTCCAATCAAGCAGAAATGCGCGCCAAATGCAGGATTTCATTGTAACGTCTTCTGCTCCCATTAAGGGCAAAACATCTTTGAAAGCTGCTCTGAAACTCTAGCCTTCACAATCACACCTCTGCTTTCACCGAAGAAGATTAGAGTCATACAGCACAGTAACAGACTGTTTGGTCCAAGTTGTTCAGCCAAACAGATATCCTAAATTAATCTACTTCCAATTTGCCTGCATGTGGCTCATGTCCCTCAAACCCTTCCTTTTCATGTACCCATCCAAATGCCTTTTAAAATTCCCCCTCACCTCAAACATGTGCTTTCTAGTTTTGGACTTTTCTACTTTGGTGAAAGTAACTTGGGTATTCACCCTATCCATGTTGAGAGAGAATGGGGAGAGGGGAGAGAGAATGGGGGAAAAAGAAAGAGAATAGGGGAGGGGAGAGAGAATGGGGGAGAGGGTGGAGAGAATGGAGGAAAGGGGAGAGAGAATGGGGAGGGGAGAGAGAATGGGGAGAGGGGGGAGAATGGGGGAAGGGAGAGAGAATGGGGAGGGGAGAGTGAATGGGGGAAAGGGAAAAAGAATGGGGGAAAGGGGAGGGAGAATGGGGGAAGGGGAGAGAGAATGGGGAGAGGGGAGAGAGCGTGGGGAAAGGGGAGAGAGAATGGGGGAGGGGAGAGAGAATGGGGGGATAGGAGAGAGAATGGGGGGATATTATTGTGTATCTTAAGTGTTAAGGTATATCTGGCATATAGAGAGATGGCTTTGGTTGTTGGAGGTCAGTCATCTCAGTTCCAGGACAACTCTGCAGGAATTCATAGGGTAGTGTCTTAGGCTCAACCATCTTCATCAATGACCTTCCTCCATCATAAGGTCAGAGGTGGAGATATTCGCCAATAATTGCACAATGTTCAGCACGGTTCACAACTCCTCACAAACTGAAGCAGTTCAGTTTGAAATGCAACAAGATCTTAACAATATCTAATGGGCTGATGAGTGGCAAGTAACATGAATGCCACGCCAATGCCAAACAATGACTCATCCCCAAAAGAGATAATCTGACCACTGCCCCGTGATATTCAACAGTGTTATTGTCACTAAACACCCCACTATCAACATCCTTGGGGTTTACCATTGACCAGAAACTCAACTAGACTAATCACAGACACAATGGCAACAAGAGCAGGCAACAGGTCAGGAATACTGTGGCGAGTCACTCACCTTCTGACTCCCCAAACCCTGTCCATCTTCTACAAAACTCAAGTCAGCAGTGTAATGGACTACTCTCCCACCAGCTTGGATGGGTGCAGCTTCAACAACATTCAAAAAGCTTGATATCATCCAGGACAAAGTCGCCTGCTTGATTGGCACCATCTCCACATACATCCACTCCCTCTGCCCAGCAGGAATGTGTACGGTGTACAAGATGTACCATGGAAATTCACCAAAGATCCTTAGAAAATACCTTCCAAACCAATAACCACTTCCATTTAGATGGACCAGGGCAACAGATAGATTAGATTACTTACAGTGTGGAAACAGGCCCTTTGGCCCAACAAGTCCACACCGATGCACAACCCACCCATACTCCTACGTTTACCCCTTACCTAACACTACGGGCAATTTAGCATGACCAATTTACCTGACCAGCATATCTTTGGACTGTGAGAGGAAACCGGAGCACCCGAAGGAAACCCACGCAGGCACGGGGAGAACGTGCAAACTCCACAGAGTCAGTCGCCTGAGGCGGGAATTGAACCTGGGTCTCTGACGCTGTGAGGCAGCAGTGCTAACCACTGTGCCACCGTGCCGCCCACAAATACTTGGGAACACAACCTCTTGCAAGTACCCCTCCAATCCACTCACCATCTTGACTTGGGAAACATATTGCTGTTCCTTCAGTGTCCCTGGGTCTATATCTTGGAATTCCCACCCAAGGACATTGTGGTTCACCGTACCATTATGGATCACAGCAGTTGAAGAAGGCGGGTCACCACCACCTTCTCAAGGGAACTAAATGCTGGCCAGCCAGCCATGCACATATACCATGAGTAACTTTTAATAAATGATTGAAACAGAGATTTGGAACCCACAAACTAAACAAAAATCGAGGTTCAGGTTGAACAGATATAGGGCTTTGATTCTGTCCTGATGTGAGGACAAATAAAGAGTGCTGCACTGACACCGAATTGGAAATTGTGTTTAGAGTTGAAGGCCTGCAGTGTTTCACTCAGTGTATCAATCTAATATCGATTAAAGATTAGTTCCTGACGTATACGTCACCAACATACGAAAAAGGACGGTTAAGAAGGCATATGGGACACTTGAGTTCATCTCTTTAATGGCTGATGTAGCACCCACAATCCGATGCGATCATTAAACCGTTCTATTGACCGTGAGCAGTGCTGATGGTGCGCATGTGTGAAATCGATTTGGGGCCCCGCCCCTCATCGCTCTGATGGACAGGGAGACGAATCTTTGGAAAACCTGAAGGACCGGAAGGAGCCTGGTCCTCCTGCCAGTCAGAGCCCTCCTATTGTCTCAATGCGGAGGTTTGACCATGAGCTTCTGAAGCTGCTATTTCTGCTCCTGTCTCTGAAGGAAGATTGAGCTTCACCCTGACTGTAAATTCCTTCCTCTGTTCAAGATCTGTGAGCACGGCACTCTCTTTTCTTGCCCCCTTTTCCATTTCTTTTTTCCACTCTGGGGTTCAATTGTTGACTTGCAGCAACTGAAAGCAAAGGGAGTGAAACCGGGAGGAGACAGACTCTGGAAATGTTGGTCTGAGTCTGTGTCTCAATTAGCAAAATAGACAGGCAGGAGGCTGGAAGAACACAGCAAGCCAGGCAGCATCAGGAGATGGAGAAGTCGACGTTTCGGCTGTAACCCTTCTTCAGGACTGGGGATGGGTGTAGGGGAGATGCAGATAAAGGGGGTGCAAGGGGCAGTGTGGTGAAGTGGGGATAGGTGAAGACAGGCCGAGGGTATGACCTGGTTGGTCAAGGGGAGGAAGGAAACTGGTTGGTGGCAGGGAGGATTGGAAATGAGGGGTCGGGGCTTTGAAGGTAGTTGGGGATGGGAAGTGAAGTTATTTGAAATTGGAGAACTCAATGTTGAGTCCTTCGAGCTGTAGGTTGCACAGGCGGGAGATGAGGTGTTGTTCCTCCAAGTTGTGGTTTGGTGTGGTGTGGCAACGGAGGAGGCCAAAGATGGTCATGTCAGGAATGGAGTGGGAAGGGGAATTAAAATGGATGGTGACTGGGAGGTCCGGTTGGACTCTGTGGACCCAGCTGCGATGCTCGGTGAACCGTTCCCCAAGTTTATGCTCAGTCTCCCCGATGTAGAGAAGACCACCATTGGCAAACACATGGCAAATGCAGTACCACAATGTGAAGTTCGAGCCTTTCTGTGGAAATAAAAGCAGAACGGAGGTGTATTGTTTAACTGGTGATGGATTGGGATGTGGAGAAAGTGAGAACTGCAGATAGTGGAGACCAGAGTCAAAGTGTGGTTCTGGAAAAGCACAGTAGGTCAGGTAGCATCCAAGGAGCAGCACAGTCGACATTTCGGGCACGAGCCCTTTATTAGGAATGATGTGTGGACATACCAAGGGGCCTCAGCGTCCTCCTACACCAGTCACTGCCAGTTGTCAGACAGGTGAAGCAAGCAATCAGCAAGGCAAGTGTTATATTAGCAAGAGGAATTGAGTTTAGAAGTGAGAATATCTCGCTGTAGTTAGGGGATCATTGAATATATTCAAGGCTGAGTTCATCTGATTTTAGAACAACAAAGAAGTGGATGTTTATGGAGGAAGGCAAGAAAATGATTTTAAGACCAGTACAGAACAGTTACAGGGTCATACAGCACAGAAACAGACCCTTCAGCCCAACTAGTCCATGCTGACCTTATTCACAAACTAAACTAGTCCCACCTAGATTGCCCTAATTCCCTCTGAACCTTTCCTATTCATGTACTTATCCAAATGTCTTTTAAATATTGTTACTGTACCTGCATCCACCACTTCCTTTGGACATTTATTCCACACACAAACTACTCTCTGTGTTGAAAAAAAGGTGCCCCTCCTGCCTTTTTGAAATCTTTCTCCTCTCGCCTTCAAATTTGCTGCCTAATCTTGAACCACCCACCCTAGGGAAACAATACCTGGCGGTCACTTCATCTATCCCCCTCATGATTTTATAAACCTCTGTATGGTCACCTTTCAACCTCCTGTGGTCCATTGAACAAGTCCCAACCTATTCATCTAGATGTCGGCAGAATCACCACCAATCCGTTGAATGTTGGTGCAGATTTGTAAGACCAGATGGCCTACTACTGCTTCCAATTCTCTCTCACTGTCCAGGACAGCAAGAGAACATAAGACATTGGAGCAGAAATTTAGGCCATTCAGCCCATCAGGTCTGCTCCATCATTCAATCATGACTGATAAGTTTCTCAATCACATTCTCCCACTTTGTCTCCGTAACCCTCCATTGCCTTGATACTCAAGAACATCTCTATCTCAGTCTTAAATATTCTCCGTGACCTGGCCTCCACAGCCTTCTGTGGCAGTGAATTCCATAGATTCACCACTCTTTGGCTGAAGAAGTTTCTCCTTACCTCCATTCTGAAAGGTCTCCCTTTCCTCTAAGGCTGTGCCCACTGATTCTAATCCCTGCAACCAATGGAAACATCTTCTCAACTTCCACTCTTTCCAGGGTGTTCAAGATTCTGTGTTTCAATTAGACCCTCCTCCTCCTCCGCCCCCCACCGAGTGTGGGCCTGTTAATCAGCATGAAGCAGACCCTTCAGGATGAGGTACAGCAGGGATTAGGGTCAGCAAAGTGAGAATGGGCAGAGTGTGTGTGGGATGGAGATTTTCAGCTTCTGGGGAATAAGAGAGGAAAGCGAGTTCACTATAAATTAGAATTGACCGGATGGGCTGATGGGCCAAGGAGTGACAGATGGAGTTGAATTTGGAGAAATGTCAGGTTTGCATTTTGGTCAAGCAATCCAGGCAGGACTGACACCGTTAAGGGGAGTGTTGCAGAACAAAGAGACCTTGGAGTGCAGGTTCCATAGTTCATTTAGAGTGGAGTCACAGGTAGACAGGATAATGAAGAAGGCATTTGGGATGCTTTCTTTTATTGTTCAAAGCATTGAGTAGATGAGTTGGGAGGTCATGTTGCAGCTGTACGGGTCATTATTTGGACCAACTTTGGAATACTGCATTCAGTTCTGGTCTCCCTGCTACAGGAAATGTGTTGTGCAACTTTGAAAGGGATTGGTAAAGATTTGCGAAGCTGTTGCCAGAGTAAGAGGGTTTGAGCTACAGGGAGAGTCTGAATAGACTGGGGATATATTCTTGGCACATCGGAGGCTGAGTGGTGACATAACAGGTTTATAAGGGGCATGCATAGGGTGAACACCCAAGGTCTTTTCCCCGGGGTATGGGAGTCCAGAACTAAGGGTGGCATAGGTTTAAGGTGAATGGGGAAAGGGAAGTGAGGGGCAACTTCTTCACACAGAGAGGGTGGTGAATGTATGGAACAAGCTGCCAGAGGAAGTGGTGGAGGCTGGTGCAATGACAACATTTACAAGGCACCTGGCTGGGTCCATGAATAGGAAGGGTTAAGAGGGATGTGGGCCAAATGCTGGCAAATGGTACGCGATTAATTGAGGATATCTGGTCAGCATAGATGAGTTGGGATGAATGGTCTGTTTCTGTGCTGTATGACTCTAATCGTCTTCGGTGAAAGCAGAAATGTGGTTGTGAAGACTGGACTTGCAGAGCGGCTTTCAAAGATATTTTGCCGTTAATGGGATCAGAAGATGTTAAAATGAAATCTTTCATTGTGAGCCAACAACTGAGTGAGTGAGGACATCAGGGATTTTGTTGGAAAGTGGGAATTGAATGCACTGTGGAGGTAAAGCCCTACCCTATCCAGTCATTTCTGCTGGTGGGTGAGACTAGGCCTCAAGGTTAGGGGGAGTGGATTTCGGACAGAGATGAGGTCAAATTGCTTGTCCTGGAGGGTAGTGAATCTATGGAATTCTCTGGTCAAGGAAGCAGTAGAGGCAGCTTTATTAAATATATTCAAGACACGGTTGGATGGGTTTTTGTAATGGTACGGGAATTAAGGGTAGTTGGGATAATGCAGGGAGGAGGAGCTAAGACAATGGATCGATCAACCATGATCTTAATGAATGACGGAGCAGGCTGGATGGGCCAAATGGCCTACTCCTGCTTCTATTACTATGAAACTATAACCCTGCATTTCCCATGGCTAATCCACCTAATCTGCACATCCCTGGATGCTCTGGTCAATTTAGCATGGCCAATCCAAATCAGGCCTGGTGAGCAGTGAGGTGATGTGGAAAGTGAACATCAGAGAGTGATAGAAAAGGACAAGGAAAGTAAATGTACCAGCAATCAAAACTGGACTTTAAAGATCACAAAAATTGAAACTAAAAATGGTGTCTCAATGTATGCTGCATTGTAACAAAAGTGAATGAATTGACTGCACACATTGAAGTGAATAATTATGATCTGAGACTCCTTACAGAGACATGGCTTCAGGATGACAAGGATTGGATCCTCAATAGCAAGGGGGTAATCAAATGGGAAGCTAGGTAAAGGTGGAGGGTAGTTTGGTGTCAGCTCAGGTTTCAGGTCCTGATTTCTCTGTCCTCTGTTGATCTCCCTGTTCCCCCGGAGTATGATGTTGGTCTGTTCTCAGCTCTGCTGAATCTCTGCTGAAGTTTTGACCCCCCTTTTACACCTTCCGGAAGAATAAAACATTGAGACCCAACCCACAATCTCCCAGCCTGTCAATCATCCAGACACAGTTTAGTCATAGCAGGGAATCAAACAAGAAAAATGAAACCATATTCAAAATAAATAGGTGCTCGTGTTTAATGTTTGTTTATTAGGAAGTAAACCAGAAATAGGGCTCTCCCAGGATTCTCATGGTGCCCTACTTGAGGAATTCTCTCTCCCTTCCATCTAACTATTAGTACCCAGCTAAGATTTACAACAATATTTACATCAACAGAAATAAACTATCTGTTACAAAATAGTCATACAAATATACAGCACGGAAATAGACTTTTTCTCTCTCATGCACACACAAGTCCATGGGTGTGAATTTGTATTTGCAGAATTATATTTGCAATACATTGTATTTTGCTCAAAAATGCACAATCTGCAGGCAGTCAATCCATGTAATATTTTGTAAATTCCACTTTGGAAATAGAACCAGTCTGATTCAAGATTGTGATACAGACAGACCCTGACTTCACACCTTTAGTGCATTGTCCGAGCGGAGATGTCACCTTTTGTTATAAAACTTTTAAGTTCACTCAAGAAGGTGCCTTACAGGAAGTTCTGGGATTTGCATATTAATGATACCTGCAACGCATTCTGAAAGATGAAAGACTTAACAAGCCAAGTTAGTTCAATATATCATTTCAGTGGCAGGACATTGTCATGTTTTTCCATACATTCTGTGCGTTCTGATCTTATATTCTGCAACCACCTGATGATGGAGCAGTGCTCTGAAAGTTAGTACTTCCAAATAAACCTGTTGGGCTATAACCTGGTGTTATGGGATGTTTAACTTTGTCCAGGTTAGGATGGATTGGCCATACTAAATTACCCATAGTGCCCAGGGATGTGCAAAGGAAGGTGGATTAGCCATGCTAAATTACCCATAGTGCCCAGGGATGTGCAGGTTATGGTGAATTGATTGTGCTAAATTACCCATAGTGCCCAGGGATGTGCAGGTTATGGTGAATTGATTGTGCTAAATTACCCATAGTGCCCAGGAACCTGCAGGGGAAGGTGGATTGGCTATGCTAAATTACCCATAGTGCCCAGGGATGTGCAGGTAAGGTGCATTACTCAGGGTTAAATGTAGAGCAATAGGGGTAGGGGAATGGGTGTGGGTGGGTTACCCTTTGGAGGGTTGGTGTGGACTTGTTGGGCCGAGTGGCCTGCTTCCACACTTTGGGGATTCTCTGAAGAGAAAGGGTTTGTCCAAACTGTTCAGTGCAGCGCAGGCGCAGCGTTGGGAGGGCCGGACAGCCGGTCGGAGCAGGCGCAGTGTGGTGTGACCCGCTGTCGACTTCATCCCGCCCCCTTGACTCGCTCCGCCCCCTCGCTCCTTTAACGTCATGACGGGAAGTGTCCCTGTCAGGTTTGAGTGGAACTCCCTCCCTCTGGGCAGCTCCTCACCCTGGGAGGGAGAGGGGAGGGGGGAAATCTGTTCACTTGTAGCAACTGGAGTGAATCCAGGGAGGGAGGAGACTCTGCAAACTCAGGTTTGTGTCTTCGTTACTCGGGTGAGGTTGGAGGGGAAAGATAGAGATTGGGAAATGGGTGGGATAGATATCTTTTCTGTTTTACTTTATCTTTTCTTTTCCAACCTGGACTGACAGTGGTGACCTTTAAAATCCCTTTTTGCAGAGTATTTGAAGTTGGAAGTTTCAAAATCAACAGATGAAGGGCTTATGCCCAAAACTTCGACTCTCCTGCTCCTCGGATGCTGCCTGATCTGCTGTGCTCTTCTATCACCGCACGTTTCGACTCTGACTCTCCAGCGTCTGCAGTCCTCACTTTGTCTGACAGTCACTCAATCCAGCGGGACCGCAACGGTTTTCAACTCTGATTCTGTGAGAAGGAGCAAAGCTTTTTGGTTCCTGTTTGAGTAGGTTTTCAACATCAGTGGGACTGGATGAGAGACCCTACTGCAGCGCACTGAGTGTGGAGCCTGAAACAGTTATACGGCCTGGAAAGAGGAATTCAGGGTGGGGAGGGGCTCTGCACACGTTTGTGTGGGGCTGAAGCTTCGACCATGAAGAAACCTGAGGAATTCCACCCCGTAGAGAAACCATGGAAGTGTGGCGACTGCGGGAAAGGCTTCTGTTTCCCATCTGCCCTGGAGACTCACAGGCGCACTCACACCGGGGAGAGGCTGTTCTCCTGCCCTGAGTGCGGGAAGGGCTTCATCAATTCCTCCCACCTGCTGACACACCAGCAGGTTCACACTGGGGAGAGGCCACTCACCTGCCCACATGTTGGAAGCATTCAGTCAGGTGGGCAACTTGCGGAAACACCAGCGGGTCCACACCAGAGAGAAGCCCTTCAGCTGCCCTGAATGAGGGAAGAGCTTCACCTGTAGAGGCACCAGCGAGTTCATGTGCCATCGCAGGGGGATTGAAGGAGCAATAGTTGAGTGCCATTATCGATTGGACTATCAACCCAGTTCCAGGGACTCCCAGGTTTGAATCCCCGCGTGGCTGATGGTGGAATTGGAATTCGGTCAGAAATCTGGAGTTCAGAATCTAACAATGAAACCACTTTCGGGGGTTGGGGGTGGTGAAACCCCCATCTGATTCACTCACATCCTTTTTTTTGGGAAGGAAACTGTGGTTGTGGGAAATAATTCACTCAGTCGTCCCAGCTGCATCCTTTACCCGGTCTGGCCTACACATGACTCCAGACCCACAGCAGTCTGGTTGACGCAACACTGCCACCTCCAGGAGAATGTGTGGGGAGAAAATTACTTGGAAACAGGGTATGGGTTGAAATTGGTGAGTGAGGCAACACTTCCCACAGGTTAAGGCTGAACCCGGGTCTCTGACGCTGTGAGGCAGCAGTGCTAACCACTGTGGCACCGTGCCACCCACGTTAGGGGATCATTGAATGTATTCAAGGCTGAGTTAATCTGATTTCTGAACAGCAATGAAGTGGATGGTTATGGGGGTAGGCAAGAAAATGGTTTTAAGATGAGTACATAACTGTTCAAGTTAGACAGTACAGAAACATGATGAGAGTGGTGCTGGAAAAGCACAGTAGGTCAAGCAGCATCCGAGGAGCAAGAAAATCGACGTTTTGGGCAGGAGCCCCTCCTGTCTGAAATGTTGATTTTCCTGCTCCTCGAATGCTGCCTGATCTGCTGTGCTTTTCCAGCACCACTCTGATCATGGCTCTGATCTCCAGCATCTGCAGTTCTCACTTTTGCTGAGCACAGAAACAGACCCTTCAGCCCAACTAGTCCATGCTGACTATATTCGCAAACTAAACTAGTCCCACCTGCCTGTGTTTGGCCCGTATTCCTTCGAACCTTTCCTATTCATGTACTTATCCAAATGTCTTTTAATTGTTCATCTCACCTATACCCCTCATGATTTTATAAACCTCTGAAAGGTCACCTGTGCTCAAGTGAAAGTAGTCCCAGCCTCTGCACCGCTATGTAGGGAGATCCATATTCATTTATGATCTGTTCAATGCTGGTGCAGGCTTGAAAGACCGAATAGCCTACTCCTGCACCCAATTCTCACCCTGTGTCCTGGACAGGAAGAGACCATCAGACATAGGAGCAGAAACATGACCTCCCAACTCCTGTACTCCTGGAGGGCAAAAAGACATAGCTTTGGGAAATATGGTGAAGGAGAATCCAAAGGGTTTTTACAAATACATTAAGGGCAAAACAGTAATTAGGGAGAAAATAGGGAGGAGAAAGTGAGGACTACAGATACTGGAGATCAGCGCTGAAAATGTGTTGCTGGAAAAGCACAGCAGGTCAGGCAGCATCCAACGAGCAGGAGAAACGACATTTTGGGCATGAGCCCTTCTTCAGGAAGCTTCTTCAGAGAATAGACCCCTCCAAGATCAGCAAAGTGGCCTTTCTGTGGAGCCGCAAGAGATGGGGGAGATACTAAACGAGCATTTTGCATCAGTGTTTACTGTGGAAAATGGACATGGAAGATATAGAATGTAGTCAAATAGATGGTGACATCTTGAAAAATGTTCATATTACAGAGGATGTGGTGCTGGATGTCTTGAAATGCATAAATCCCCAGGACCTGATCATGTGTACCCTAGAACTCTGTGGGAAGCTGTTGAGATATTTGTATCATTGATTGTCACAGGTGATGTGCCAGAAGACTGAGGTTGGCTAACATGGTGCCACTGTTTAAGAAGAGCAGTAAGGACAAGCCAGGGAACTATAGACCAATAAGCCTGATGTCAGTGGTGGGCAAGTTGTTGGAAGGAATCCTGAGGGATAGTATTTACACATTTGGAAAGGCAAGGACTGATTAGGGATCGTCAACATGGCTTTGCGCATGGGAAATCATGTCTCATGAACTTGATTGAGTTTTTTGAAGAAGTAACAAAGAGGATTGATGAGGATAGAGTGGTGGACGTAATCTATGTGGACTTCAGTAAGGTGTTCGAGGTTAGCTCTCGTGGAACACAAGGAGAACCTGCTCAAAGGTAGAAGGCAGAGGGTGGTGGTGGAGGGTAGATTTTCAGACTTGAGGACTGTGACCAGTGGAGTGCCACAAGGATCAGTGCTGGATTCACTACTTTTCATAATTTACGTAAATTATTTTGATGTGAACATAGGAGGTATAGTTAGTGAGTTTGCAGATGACACCAAAATTGGAGGTATAGTGGACAGCGAGCAAGGTTACCTCAGATTTACAACGGGATCTTGATCAGATGAGCCAGTGGCAGATGGAGTTCAATTTAGATAAATGTGAGGGGCTGCATTTTTGGAAAAGCAAATCAGAGCAGGACTTATACATTTAATGGTAAGGTCCAGGGGAGTGTTACTGAACGAAGAGACCTTGGAGTGCAGGTTCATAGCTCCTTAAAAGTGGAGTTGCAGGTAGATAGGATAGTGAAGAAGGTATGCTTTCCTTTATTGGTCAGAGTGTTGAGTATAGGTGTTGGGAGGTCATGTTTCAGCTGTATCACACCTCAGTTAAGTCACTTGTGGAATATTGCATGCAATTCTGGTCTCCTTTCTTTTGGAAGGATGTTGTGAAACTTGAAAGGGTTCAGAAAAGATGAACAAGGATATTGCCAGGGTTGGAGGGTTTGAGCTATAGGGAGAGGCTGAAGAGGATGGAGCTATTTTCTCTGGAGCATCAGAGGCTAAGGGGTAACTGCGTAGAAGCTTATAAAGTCATGGACAGGGTAAATTAGACAAAGTCTTTTCCTGGAGCGGGGGAGTCAAGAACTAGAGGACATTAGTTTAATGTGAGGGGGTAAAGATGTAAAGTCCCCCACCATAACCACCGTATTATTCTTACTGATAACTGAAATCTCCTTACAAATCTGTTTCTCAGGGGGGGTATATAATACCATCCCAATAAGGTGATTATCCCTCTCATTTCAGTTCCACCCAAATAACTTTCCTGGATGTATTCCCAAGAATATTCTGCTTAAATACAGCTGTAATACCAACCCTTATCAAAAACACCACTCCCCACCTCGCTTGCCCCCTTTTCTACCCTTCCTATAGCATTTGTGTGTGGAACATTAAGCTCCCAGTCCTGTCCATCACTGAGCCACGTTTCTGTGGTTGCTGTCATATCCCATGCCCTGACTTCATCTGCATTCCATATTAGGCCTCTTGCATTGAAGTAAATTCAGTTTAATTTACCAATCCTAACTTGTTCTCTACTTTGTCCCTACCTACCCTGACTGCTTGACTCACTCCTTTTCCCAATTGTACCAGTCTCAGATTGATCTCTTTCCTCACTATTCCCACCGAACTAGTTTAAAACCTCCTGAGCAGCTCTCACAAATCTCCCTGTCAGTGTATTAGTCCCCTTCCAATTCAGGTGCAATCTGTCCTTCTTGTACATGTCACTTCTACCCCAGAAGAGATTCCAACAATCCAAAAATGTGAGCCCTTCTCCCCTGCACAAGGTCCTCAGTCATACATTCATCTTCTCTATCCTCCTATTCCTACCCTCACTCGCTCATAGCACCGAGAGTAACCCAGATATTACAACCCTTGAGGACCTTCTTATTTCAATTCATGCCAATTTTCTTTGACCCTTCAGAATATCATCTTTTTCCCTTCTGATGTACACACTGGAACCAACGACAATGATCTCTTGCTTGTCCCTCTTCCCTTTCGGAACATTCTGCACCCTTTCTGAGACATCCTTGATCCTGGCATGAGGGAGGCAACACACCATTCTGATTATTCGCTGCTGGCTGCAGAAATGTCTGTCTGTGCATCTGACTAGTGGGTCCCCTGTCACAATCGAACACTTGGACCCCAGCATGCCCCTCATTACATTAGAGCCTGTCTCAATACTAGAAACTTAGCTGTTCATGCCACGTTCCCCTGGGAGTCCATCACCCCATACATTTTCCAAACCAGTATACTTGTTTGAAACGGGGATAGCCACAGAAGATTCCTGCACTAACTGTTTACCTCTCCTACCTTTCCTGGTGTTACTCCATCTATCTGACTGTATCTGCAGTTTTTCCCCCTTCTATTATACCCCCTAGCTCTTGTAAATTCCTCATTGCCTCAAACTGTCGCTCCAACAGATCCAGTCGATCTGATAGGATTTGTGATCAAGGACACTTGCTGCAGACAATCCTCAGTAACGTGGAAACTCCCTAATCTCTCATTTCCGACAGGAAGAACATATCACTATACTAAAGGCCATTTTTGCTCATCCAAAATCTACAGACCCAGATAACAACAATTTCTTTTTGCTCTTAAAAAGACGCGCTCCAGGCTAAGTTAGCACTTATCACTTATACTTTTAAAATTTTATCAAGAGGCATTTTATTAAAACACTATAATCAAGAAAGAACCCATTCTGCTCACTTCTGAACAGGCTGAAAATTGAATAAAAAAACTACTTTCGAACCCAAAACAAACCCAACTTTCAGGGGCAGGGGGCGGGCACAATTATCGCCCCTCCTCCTATTGTTTCCGAATTCTTGGAGGACTCCTCTAGCCACGCCCCCTGAACTGGCGAAGACGTCACTCATCAGGACCCCGCCCCTATACGAGCTGGCGCATGTGCAGTGTAGCTCCCGCAGTGGGACGGCGGCCGAAGGAACAAGGACTGAAACCGCTGGGTCCAGCAGCGCGTTCCGGGTCCGGGGATCCTTCTTCAGAACACGGACAGGTCTCAGAGACATCCCGGGGGAGGTCGCCAGGCCCGAGCGCCAAGACCTGGCTCCTGCCCCGGGGAGAGATGGTGAGACAGGGTAGGATTGGGAACCGCGGGAGGAGGGAGACTGGGGAGTTTATAAACTTCTCGGGGGTGACCTGAGGTCTCCAATGAAAGCCGCACAGGCCCAGTGTTTACTTCACCGGCGAAGGACCTCTCGGGTTGCCCGGGCAACCGACGGCCATCTTTGTGAGGGTCAGGCGGAAGTTGTCTTTGGGCCGGGCTGGCCGGCGGCCATCTTGGTGAAGGCACCGTTCGCCGTCATTTCCGGGAGGTAATTCCAACCTCGGGGCAGCCTTTGTGTCAACTAGAATTTCCTCATCTCACTCTCTGTGTGCCCTTAAAACAGGAAAAGGAAGTGGGAGACAGGTCCAGAAAAAAACAACACTTAGAGGGGCTGTGAATTTGAGGTGAATTAATGTGATAATTTGTGGCACTGGAACAGGATGTGGGTGTTTCCGAGATGGCAGTGAGCAGGAGAGCATTGACGTGTTGGTGTTAGTTTCAGTTTGTAGACAAGAGAAAAGGGCGAACACCAGGAGAGGAGGAAAGACATGAGGATGGATTTGAATTTCAATGCAGGGGGAGGGATAATATGTAGGATTCGAATTTAATACATTCAGCAAGTAGGTAGGAAAAGTGTTCTGTAGAAAGTTGAACTGTCCCCTCAGTATTTTTTCCATCTTGTGCGCACAGTGATGTCTTTTGGACATTTCTTTTATAGGATGATGCGAGTTTCAGATGGGAAACTCAAGACAAACATATTAGCATGGAAACAGACCCTTCAGTCCAATCATCCATGCTAACCAGATATCCCAACCTAATCTAAATCCACTTGGCAGCAGCTAGCCCATATCCCTCTGAACCCTTCCTAGTCATATACCCATCCAGATGCCTTTTACATGTTGCAATTCTACTAGCCTCTACCACTTCCTCTGGCAGCTCATTCCACACATGCACCATCCTCTGAGTGAAAAAGTTGTCCCTTGGGTCTCTTTTATATCTTTTCCCTCTCACCCTAAGTCTATGCCCTTTAGTTCTGGATGTCCCCCACCCCAGGGAAAAGACTTTGTCTACTTATCCTATCCATGATTATGATTTTATAAACCTCTCTATAAGGTCAGTCTCCAATGCTTCAGGGAAAACAGCCCCAGCCTATTCAACTTCACTCTATAGCTCAAATCCTCCAAATCTAGCAACATTTTTGTAAAGCTTTTCTGAACCCTTTCAAGTTTCACAACATCCTTCCGATAGGAAGGAGACCAGAATTGCATACAATATTCCAAAAGTGGCCTAACTAATGTCCTGTACAGCCACAACATGACGTCCTAACTCCATTAATTATTGCTCCGACTAATAAAGGAAAGCATACCAAACACCTTCACTATACTATCTGCAACTCCACTTTCAAGGAGCTATACACCTGCACTCCAAGATCACTTTGTTCAGCAACACTCCCTGGGATCTTACCATTAAGTGTATAAGTCCTGCTAAGGTCAGCTCAAGATTTGACAATAGGATGAGTTGGGCCGTAGTCTGGCGTTTGGATCAACAGGTGCTGGGGATTTGTAAACTTTTAATCCCATCAATTTCCCCCAACACCATTTATACACAACTGCTCATTTCATTCAGTTCTGCTCTCAATGGACCATGTGTTCCCCAACATTTTGGGGATGTTACATGTGTCCTCCTTTGTGAGGATCAAAGCAACGTATGTGGTGAATTGGTCTGCCATCTCTTTATTCCACATGAGACCTTTGCCTGTTTCTAAGTGTAATTGTTTTCACTAATGCTTTTTTTGCCTCTTCACATAAACCCATTTCCCCTTCTAATCAATCCTTTTGTTGAAACCTAAGCTGCTCCCAGTCTTCAAATCTGCTGCTTTATTTTTAGCCAATTTGTACGCCACTTCTTTGGATCCAGTGCGATCCTTAATGTCCCTTGTTAGCTGTGGCTAGGCCACCTTTTTTTTTAATTTGTCAGACAGGAATGGAACAACTGTTCCTTCTGGTGCTATTTAAATGTTTGTCATTTCTTTCAATAATGTTCCCTCATTTGTTGTAGCCAGTTCTTGTTTCTGCCTGTTCTTGCTTTAGATTTAAGTCCCCAGTCTCTGAATCAACTCTGTTCCTCTTCATCTAAATGGAATGTTCTCTCACTCAGTTCTTCACTCTTCTGCAAGGGGCCTCTCACAGCTACATTGCTGATTATTCCCTTTTCATAAAGAATTAACACTTTGGAATTAAATTGCCATTGTCCAACAGAACCACGGCCACTTCTGCAATATCGTGTCTCCCTCCTATTGGAAGGATGTTGTAAACATGAAAGGGTTCAGAAACGATTTGCGAGGATGTTGCCAGGGTTGGAGGATTTGTGCTATAGAAAGAGGCTGAACAGGCTGGGGCTGTTTTCCCCGAAGCATCGGAGGCTGAAGTGTGACCTTGTAGAAGTTTATAAAATTATGAAGAGCATGGATAGGGTAAATAGGCAAGGTCTTTTCCCTGGGGTGGGGGAGTCCAGAATGGGAGGGTAATTGGTTCAGGGTGGGGGAAAGGGGCATGTGTAAAACTGACCAAAAGGGCAATTTATTAACCCAGAGGATGGTACGTGTAAGGAATTAGCTTCCAGAGGAAGTGGTGGAGGAAAGTACAATTACAACATTTAAAAAGGCATCTGAATGGGTATATGAATAGGAAGGGTTGAAAGGAATATGGGCTAATGCTGGCAAATGGGATTTGATTGATTTGGAACATAGACAATAGGTGCAGGAGTAGGCCATTGTGCCCTTTGAGCCTGCACCACCATTCAATACGATCATGGCTGATCATCTTTAATCAGTATCCTGGTCCTGCCTTATCTCCATAACCCTTGATTCCACTATCCTTGAGAGCTCTATCCAACTCTTTTTTTTTTAAAAAGAATCCAGAGACTGGACCTCCACTGCCCTCTGGGGCAGAGCATTCCATGCAGCCACCACTCCCTGGTGAACAATTTTCTCCTCATCTCTGTCCTAAATGGTCTACCCTGTATTTTTAAGCTGTGTCCTCTGGTTCGGCACTCACCCATCAGCGGAAACATGTTTCCTGCCTCTAGAGTGTCCAATCCTTTAATAATCTTATATGTCTCAATCAGACCCCCTCTCAGTTTTCTAAACTCAAGGGTATACAAGCCCAGTCGCTCCAGTCTTTCAGCGTAAGGTAGTCCCGCCATTCCAGGAATTGACCTCGTGAACCTATGCTGCACTTCCTCAATAGCCAGAATGTCTTTCCTCAAATTTGGAGAGCAGAACTGCACACAATACTCCAGGTGTGGTCTCACCAGGGCCCTGTACAGCTGCAGAAGAACCTCTTTTCTTCTATACTCAATCCCTCTTGTTATGAAGGCCAGCATGCTATTAGCCTTCTTCACTACCTGCTGTACCTGCATGCTTACCTTCATTGACTGGTGTACAAGAACTCCCAGATCTCTTTGTACTGTCTGGTACAGGCGTGTTGGACCAAAAGGTGTTTCTATGCTTTATGTCTCTATGACCCTGGCTTTCCAACGATGTTTGCTACGTCTGTATGTTCAGTTTTTCTCTGGTGTCGGTGTTAACGCCTCGATGTCTCATTTTGTTCCCCCCTTCCCGGGTCGTTAACCATTTTGTGTCTGGTTCTTCCTCAAGAAGCTGCATTGCAGGTTCACCCTGAATTGGCACTTTTTTTTTGCTTCCCAAAATCAGACCTGCTCACTCTCAGCAGTATCCCAGTGTTGTGAAAGATATTACCTTCCGGGTGGAGTTATCCAAAATGCGGAGATGTCAGTCTTGATGTTTTTGCTTTTCAGCCCCTGGAAGATCCTTCAGGAGAATTAGTTAGAGCGGAGTGAGATGGTGCTTTCAGTTTTGTGGAATAAAAAAAAGTATTCCGTAGAAAGTAGAATTGCTTGTTCATAACTTCTACCCTGGACAGACAGTGATGACCTTTGTAATCTCTTTCTTTTTACAGAATATTTGAAGATTTGAAGACGGAAGTTTCAACATCAACAGATGAAGGGTTATGCCCGAAACGTTGACTCTCCTGCTCCTCGGATGCTGCCTGACCTGCTGTGCTTTACCAGCGCTGCACTTTTCAAATCTGACTCTCCAGCGTCTACAGTCTTCACTTTGATGTCAATGTCTGACAGTCACTCAGTCCATCGGGAACGTAACAGTTTTCAACTATGAGTCTGTGAGAAGGAAGAAAGCTTTTTGTTCCCATTTGAGTACGTTTTCAGCATCAGTGGGATTGGATGAGAGACCCAACTGTTGCAGCGCACTGAATGAGGTGTGTGTAGCAGTTATACAGCCCGGAAAGAGTAATTCACGACGTGTTTGTGCGTGGCTGAAGCTTTGGCCATGGAGAAACCCGAGGAATCCCACCCCATGGAGAAACCATGGAAGTGTGGTGACTGTGGGAAAGGCTTCCGTGCTCCGTCTGCCCTGGAGATTCATCGGCGCAGTCACACCGGAGAGAGGCCATTCTTCTGCCCTGAGTGCAGGAAGGCCTTCAGCAATTCCTCCGCCCTGCAGGCCCACCAGCAGGTCCACACAGGGGAGAGGCCGTTCCCCTGCACTGAGTGCGGCAAGATCTTTAGCAATTCCTCCATCCTGCTGAAGCACCGGCGGGTCCACACGGGGGAGAGGCCCTTCAGCTGCCCTGAGTGCGGGAAGGCCTTTACACAGGCGTCCATCCTGCTGACCCACCGGCGGATCCACACTGGGGAGAGGCCGTTCTCCTGCCCCGAGTGTGAGAAGGGATTCAGTCAGGTGGGCAACTTGCGTACGCATCAGCGCGTCCACACCGGGGAGAAGCCCTTCAGTTGCCCCGAGTGCGGGAAGGGCTTCAGCGATTCCTCCGACCTGCTGAAGCACCAAAGGGTCCACACGGGGCAGAAGCCCTTCAGCTGCCCCGAGTGCGGGAAGGCCTTCAGCGATTCCTCTGCCCTGGTGAAGCATCGGCGAGTGCACACGGGGGAGAGGCCCTTCAGCTGCCCCGACTGCGGGAAAAGCTTTGCCCGGTCCTCCAACCTGCTGACCCACCGGCGGATCCACACGGGGGAGAGGCCCTTCAGTTGCCTCGAATGCGGGAAAGGCTTCACCCGCTCTTCCCACCTCCAGAGCCACCAGCGAGTTCACATGCCATCGCAGGGGGTTTGAAGGAGTGACGGCCGAGTGCCATTATTGACTGGACGATCAACCCAGTTCCAGGGATTCCGGATTCAATTCCCACCGCGACAGATGGTGGAATTGGAATTTGGTCAGAAATCTGGAGTTCAGAATCTAACGGTGAAACCATTTTAGGGGTGTGGGGGTGGAGAAACCCCCATCTGTTTCACTCAGTCGTCCCAGCTGCATCCTTTACCCGGTCTGGACTGTATGTGACTCCAGACCCACAGCAGTGTGGCTTATTCCCCCCGCCCCCCCAAAAGCCCCTGGCAAATGGGCGAGGAGAAACTTACTTGGACACAGGGTATGGGTTGAAATTGCTGAGTGAGGCAATACTTCCTCCGGGTTATGGTTGTAATGAGGATCCAATTACAAAGAGACAATTTCGTGCTGGCCAATATTAAAGAAAGGGGAGGCGGGGGTCTGTGTGCACTTTGATCTTGAGGTGTTTTGTTTTTTAAAAATCTGCTTTGCTTTCTCTGCCTTTTTGCTGGAGAGAATCTGAAGCTGTAACAAAGTTGGGTCACAATAAAGGGTTACCTGAACTTACCCCCGGCTCAGACTCTCATTGAAAGCTTTGAGCTCCAAGAGGTTTTGGTTTTAAAGCTGCTCATTTCTTTCAGCCTCATGCAGAGTTTCCAATGTTGTGTATCAGATGGAGCAGTGAATGAGGAGCCAGTATCGTTAGAATTTTTTCAGGAGTACAGAGTGCACCGTGTCATCGGCATTGTAAGGTTTCCTGGCAGCACCAGGAGCTGTGGGCTGTATTCACTGGGAACGATGTGGAAGTGCCGGTGTTGGACTGGAGTGGATAAAGTGGAAAAAATTACACAGCACCAGATTATCATCCAACAGATTTATTTGGAAGCAGTAGCTTTCGGAGTGCTGCTCTTTCATCGGGTAGCTATGGAGCAGGAACATATCGCAACCGATCAGTGTCATACTACTGATAGGATATATTGAACAAATCAAGATTGTGGTTTAGTCTTTCATCTTCTAGAATGGGTTGTGGGTTTTGTAATTAATATGTAAAGCTCAGAAGTACTTTTGAGTCACATTCTTGAGATGACTTAAGGTTTTATAAAAATCAGTGACATCTCAGCTCAGTAAATGAAGAATGTGAGGTTTGACTCTGTCTGTATCCCAATCTCCCAATTTCCAAAGTAGGAATGTATAAAATATTACATGGATTGACTGCCTGCCGATTGTGTGCTTTTTTTTGATCAAAATTGAATGTATCTGCAAATGCAAATTTACCCCATTGACCTGTGTGTGTCTGTGCATGCATCAGAGTGTGTGTGTGTGTGTGTGTGTGTGACTTTGTGTGTGAGAGTTTGCCTAAGAGTATATGTTTGCCTGTGTGCATGCATGGTAATGTATGAGGAGTATAAACCTGTGAGAGTGTTGAGTGGTGTGTGTCTGTGTTTGAGAGAGAGCATGTGTACGAGAGAGAGGTATAGATAAAAGTGAGGAATTGTATTTTGCTTAAAAAAAGAAGGGGAGGAATTGCAGTTACTGGCAGGGCCCTGGGTTATGTTGTAGAACAGAGACATGGAGGTATGGTTCAGGTACATAGTTCTTTGAAAGTTGCATCACTGGTAGACTAAGTGGTTAAGAGTTGTTTAGCCCACTTGCCTTCATTGTTCACACCGTTGAATGTTGGAGTTGGGACATCGTTTTGAAATTGTACAGGATGTTGGTGAGGCCACTTTTACAACAGAGTACAGTTCTGGTGGCTCTGTTATGGGAAGAATACTATTAGAGAGGGTTCGGTAAAGAGTTACCAGGATGTTGCCAGGACTGAAGGGTTTGAGTTATAAGGAGAGGCTGAGACTTTATTCACTGGAGTGGAGGAGGTTGAGGGGTGACCTTATTGAGATTTGTAAAATAATGAGGGGTGCAGGCAAGGTGACTAGCAAAAATAGTGAGGAGCATGTTTGGTTAGGTCGAGTCACGGGGGAAAAGAAATATTGGTTCTACCGTTTCTTTTTCTCCTATTGGCATTTGGAGACTTAAATTTGTCAGTAATCGCAGCATTGCCACCGAGTGTACGGCGCATGCTCCTCGGTGTCAGCAAGAACGGCGCATGCTCCTAGCTGTCCGCTGCAACGGGGGCGATCTTCTTTAGAAGCCAATGGGGAGCCTTGGAGGACCGAACGGAGAGTAGTCCTCCTGCCAATGAGAACATCCCCTATTGTCTGAATGCGGAAGTTGTCCCATGAGCTTCTGAAGCTGCTGATGCACCTCTCTCTCTGAGTGAAGATTGAGCTTCACTCCAGAGTGCAACACCGAGACGAACATCAACTGCGCCTGGAGGATCATCAACTCGGTGAAGGACGCTCTCTGGGCGGTCCGAAACCTGTTGATCTTCCAGCTGAAGGAGTTGACCCCGACTGAGTGTTGCAGACTGGCACATTCCAAGGTCCAGGACTACGTGTTGAGGGACGCGCTGAAGCTTGGGGCAGCTGCCGCCAAGGCGCGGTGGGGAAAGACCACTGTTTAACATCTGCCTGTCTAAAGAAAAGCAGGGGGGCCCATGCAGTCATTTGGGCTCTGCTGACACCTCAGCTCAATATATGAGTGAGAAATGCACTGATCTGTATGTAATAATGATAATTCGGAGCTGTGTATGTAAATGTGGAAATATGAATGGCATTACCTAATGTACAGTGTATCAAATTATTCTATGCATATTTTATGAATAAAGTATATTTTTGAAATAAAAAAAAACTTCCTTCCTCTGTTTAACATCTGTGAGTACGGCACTCTCTTTTCAATTTCTTATTTCATTGTGGGCTTCAATTGTTGACTCGCAGCAACTGAATGTAAAGGCAGTGAATCCAGGGAGGAGCAGTCTCAGGAAATGTTGATCCAGGTCTGCGTCTCAATTGGCAAACAGTCCCACAGTGTGAAGTTATAGCCTTTGCTGTGGGGAAGAAAACAGCAGAAAGGAAGGGCATTGTTTAATTGGTGATATATTGGGATGTGGGGAAGGGGAGGACTGCAGGTGTTGAAGATCAGAGTCAAAAAGTGTAGCACTGGAAAGCACAGCATTCAGGCAGCTTCCAAGGAGCAGGAGAGTTGAAGTTTCAGGCCCGAGCCCTTCATCAGGAATGATGTGTGGATGGACAAAGGGGCCTCAGCGTCCTCCTACACCAGTCACTGCCTGTTGTCAGACAGGTGCAGCAAGCAATCAGCAAGGCAAGTGGTATATTAGCAAGAGGAATTAAGTTCAGAAGTGGGGATGTCTTCCTGCAGTTCGGGGGTCATTAAATATATTCAAGGCTGAACTCATCTGATTTTTGAACAACAAAGAGGTGGATGTTTCTGGGGGGAACACAAGAAAATGGTTTCAAGGCCAGTATAGAACTGTTACAAGTCGGACGGCACAGAAACAGACCCTTCAGTCCAACTAGTCCGTGCTGACTATGTTTACAAACTAAACTCATTCCACCTGCCTGTGTTTGGTCCATATCCCTCCGAACCTTCTGGCTTTTGCTGCTCCTTGGATGCTGCCTGAACTGCTGTGCTCTTCCAGCACCACGAATCCAGAATCTGGTTTCCAGCATCTGCAGTCATTGTTTTTACCTCCCTCCAAACCTTTCCTATTCATGTCCTTATCCAAACATCTTTTAAACGCTGTTACTGTACCTGCATCCACCATTTCCTCTGGACATTCATTCCACACACAAACCACTCTCTCAAAGGAAAAAGGTGCTCCTCATATCTCTTTTAAAATCTCTTCACCTCGCACCTTTAAAATTTGCTCCTAATCTTGAAACAACTCCTGCCATTCACCTCATCTATGCCCTTCATGATTTTATAATTCTCCTATAATGTCGCATCTCCACTTCCTGTGTTCCATTGAAAACATCCCAGCCTATCCACCTAGATGTAGGTCAATTAATATCCAGTTATGATCTGTTCAAAGCTGGTAAAGGCTCGAAAGACCAAATGACCTACTCCTGCTCCCAACTCTCTCACTTTGTCCAGGACAGTAAGAGACTATGAGACAGGAGCAGATATTTGGCCATTCACCACATCGGGTCTGCTCATACCATTCAATCGTGGCTGATTGGTTTGCCAACCCCATTCACCTGCTTTCTCCCAATACGTCTCGATCCCCTTGATACTCAAGAACCTACCTGTCTCAGTTTTAAATATACCCAGTGACCTGGCCTCCACAGCCTTCTTGTCAAGGAATTCCATAGATTCACCACTCTCTGGCTGAAGTTTTTCCTTTTCTCCATTCTAAAAGGTCTTCTGGTCCTAGTCTCTCTTACCAATTGAAATATCTTCCCAATATCCAGGTCGTTCAGTATTAGGTATGTTTCAATTAGATCCCCCTCCTGGTGAGTATGGCCCTGTTAATCAGCATGAACCAGACCCTTCAGGATGTGGTACAGCTGGGATTAGGTTCAGCAAACTGAAAATGGAGGGAGAGTGTGTGGGATGGAGATCTTCAGCTTCTCTGGAATAAGGGAGGAAAGAGATATAAATCAGAATTGATCGGATGGGCTGATCGGCCAAAGAGTGGCAGGTTGAGTTTAATTTAGAGAAATGTGAGGTTTGCGTTTTGGTCAATCAATCCAGGCAGGACTTGAACAGTTAAGGGGAGTGTTGCAGAACAAAGAGACCTTGGTATGCTTTCCTTTATTGGTCAGAAGATTGAGTACGGGATTTGGGAGGCTGTTGCGGCTGTGCAGGACATGTGGTTAGGCCACTTTTGGAATACTGCATTCAGTTCTGGTCTTCCTGCAATAGGAAAGATGTTGTGAAACTTTGAAAGGGGTGGGAAAACTTTTATAAGGCTTGTTGACAGAGTTGGAATGTTTGAGGTACAGGGAGAGGCCAGGGATATTTTCCCTGGAGCATCAGAGGCTGAGGGGTGACCTTATAAAAGTATATAAGGGGCATAGATCAGGGCAAGGTGTTTTCCACAGGGTAGGGGAGTCCTGAACTAGAAGAACATAGGTCTGAGGTGAATGGGGAAAGGGAAGTGAGCAGAAACTTTTTCACGCAGAGGGTAGTGGAGGTGTGGAACCTGCTGCCAGAGGAAGTGGTGGAGGCTGAAATAATGACACAATATAAAAGGCATCTGTATATATGAATAGCAAAGGTTTAGAAGAATGTGGGCCAAATGCTGGCAAATGGAACTGTGTTAATTTATGATGTCAGGCTGGCGTCTGTCTAGGTTAGGGTGGATTAACCATAGGATGTGCAGGTTAGGTGCATTAGTAAGGGTTAAATGCTGAGCAATAGGGCTTGGGGAATGGGTGTGGATGGGTTACCCTTCGAAGCGTCGGTGTGGACTCCCTGGGCCGAGTGGCCTGCTTCCATACGATGGAGCTTCTCCAAAGGAAAGATGTTTTGCAAGCTGCGCAGGCGCACTGCGGACCAGACGGCCGCCGTCCGGAGCAGGCGCAGTGTGAGAGCTCCCGCTGCCGGCCTCGCTCCATTGGTGATGTCACAACGCGGAAGTGGCCATGTCAGTTTCAGAGTGCAACTCCTGCCCTCTGGGGAACTCTGCATCCAGGGAGGGAGGGGGAATCTGTTCACTTGTAGCAACTGGAGTGAATTCAGGGAGGGAGCAGACTGCAAACTAAAGGTGAGGAAAGACGGATAAAGGGAGGGAGGGAGGTGACCTGAAAGACTTTTATAAAATGAAGAGGGGCGGGGAGAGGGTAATTAGACAAGGTCTTTTCCTTGGGATGGGGGAGTCCAGAGCTGGAGGTTAATAAGTTAAGGGTGTGGACGGGGGTGATTTAAGCGGCTTAAAGGGGTATTCTTTTTACGCAGAGGGTAGTGCATGTATGGAATGAGCTGCCAGAGGAAGTGGCTCAGGCTGGTACAGGTGCAGTATTTTAAAAGTCATCTGGTTGGGGATATGAATAGGAAGGGATCAGAGGGATTTGGGCTAAGTGCTGGCAAATGGGACTAGATTAATTTCGGATACCTGGTCAGCACCGAAGAGTTTGATCCAAGTGTCTGTTTCTGTGCTGTATGGCTGTGACTCTGGCTTTCCACAAACATTTGCCACATCTTTACCTTCAGTTTCTCCCTGGTGTCTATGTTAATTCCTTGATGTCTCATTTTGCTCCCCCGCTTCCCGGGGACGTTAACCATTTTGTGTCTAGTTCTTCTTCAAGAAGCTGCATTACAGGTTCACCCTGAATTGACACTCTTCCCAAATCAGACCTGCTCACTCTTAGCAGGATCCTAATGTTGTGAAAGATATTAACTTTCAGGTGGAGGTATCCAAAATTCAGAGAAATGTCAGTTTTGACGTTTTTGCTTTTCTGTCCCTGTAAGATCCTGAATCAGCACTTTCAGGAGAATTAGAGTGGAGTGAGATCAGAGGGGGAGGGAGATTGGGATGGTGCTTTCAATTTTGTGGAATAACAAAAGAAAAGAATGTTCTGCAGAAAGTAGAATTAATTGCTTGTTCAGAATTTCTACCCTGCACTGGCAGTGATGACATTTGTAATCGCTTTTTACAGAGTATATGAAGATCTGAAGACAGAAGTTTCAAAATCAACAGGTGAAGGCCTTATGCCCAAAACGTTGACTCTCCTGCTCCTCGGATGCTGCCTGACCTCCTGTGCTTTTCCAGCACTGCACTTTTCAACACTGACTCTCCAGTGACTGCAGTCCTCACTTTGACGTCAATGTCTGACAGTCACTCAGTCCATTGGGAAAGCAACGGTTTTCAATTCTAATTCTGTAAGAAGGAGCAAAGCATTTTGGTTCCTGTTTGAGTAGGTTTTTAGCATCAGTGGGACTGGATGAGAGACCCTACTGTTGCAGTGCACTCAGTGAGGAGCGTGTAATAGCTGTACGGCCTGGGAAGAAGAATTCATGTTGGGGAGGGTCTCCACATGTTTGTGTGCAGCTAACGCTTCGGCCATGGAAAAACCCGAGAAATCCCATCCTGTGGAGAAACGATGGAAGTGTGGCGACTGTGGGAAAGGCTTCCGTGCTCCATCTGCCCTGGAGGTTCATCAGCACATCCACACGGGGGAGAAGCCGTTCTCCTGCCCCAAATGCGGTAAGGGCTTTACCCAGGACTCTACCATGCTGACCCACTGGCGTATCCACACAGGGGAGCGGCCCTTCAATTGCCCCGAGTGTGGGAAAGCCTTCAGGAATTCTTCGAACCTGCTCAGGCACCAGCGGCTCCACACTGGGGAAAGGCCCTTCAGCTGCCCCGAGTGCGGGAAGGCCTTTGTCCGGGCCTCCCACCTCCTGACCCACCAGCGGGTCCACACGGGGCAGAGGCCCTTCAGCTGTCCTGAGTGTGGGAAGAGATTTACCCAGGCCTCCAACTTGCTGACCCACCAGCAGGTCCACACAGAGGAAAGGCCCTTCAGCTGCCCAGAGTGCTGGAAAGGCTTCACCTACTTCTCCCATCTGCGGAGGCACCAGCGAGTTCACGTGCCATCGCAGGGGGATTGAAGGAGCGACGGCCAAGTGCCATTATCGACTGGACTGTCAGCCCGGTTCCAGGGACTCCTGGGTTTGAATCCCGCCATGACAGATGGCAGAATTGGTATTCGGTCAGAAATCTGGAGTGCAGAATCTAACAGTGAAACCATTTTCGGGGGTTGGGGGTGGAGAAACCCCCATCTGATTCACTCGCATCCTTTTTAGGGAAGGAAACTATCGTTGTGGGAGAGGATCACTCGGTCGTCCCAGCTGCATCCTTTACCCGGTCTGGCCTACACGTGACTCCAGACCCACAGCAGTCTGGTTGACTCTACACTGCCCTCCCCCCACTGGCAAATGCGTGGAGAGAAACTTACTTGGAGACAAGGTATGGGTTGAAATTGGTGAGTGAGGCAATACTTCCTCCGGGTTACAGCTGTAGCAAGGACCCAATTACAAAGGGACAACTCGGTGCTGACCAATAGTAAAGGAAGCGAGGGGGGTGGCAATGTGTGCGCTTTGACCTTGAGCTGCTTATTTAAAAAAAAACAGCAACTTTTTCTATGCCTTTTTGGTGAGGGAGGGTGCGGGGGTGGAATCTGAAGCTGTAACAAAGTTGGGTCACAATAAAGGTTACCTGAACTTACTGCCAGGCTCAGGCTCTCATTGAAAGCTTTGAGCTCCAAGAGGTTTTTGTTTTAAAGCTACTCATTTTTTTTGCAGCCTCCTGCACTGAGTTTCCAATGTCGTGTATCAGATGGAGCAGTGAATGAGGAGCTAGCATCGTTAGAAATTGTAAATTTTTCGTGAGTGCAGGTACTGCATCGTTTCATCAGCATTGTAAAGTTTACTGGCAGCACCAGGAGTTGTGGGTTGTGTTCACTAGATACGTGTATCTTTACAATTAAGAATACCTAAAATGATATATTCAGAAACATAGTTGAAGTCTGAAAGCATTTTAAATTTTTTAAAAGAGCTGTTGAAACCTTTCTGAAACTTGCACTGAATTATATGCAGTTTAACCACAGCTCAGGACAGGTTGGAAGGGGTGAATGGCCTGTTCCTAGTCTTGTGAAATTGGTTCTGACTATGTAGAAATAGAGTCATAGAGTTGTACAGCATGGAAACAAACCCTTCAGTCCACGCCGACCAGATATTCTAAATGAACCGAGTGACCCATTTGCCAGAATTTGGCCAATGTCCCTCTAAACCCTTCCTATTCATATCCCCATCCAGATGCCTTTTAAATGCTGTAATTCTATCAGCCTCCACCACTTCCTCTGGCAGCTCATTCCATAAACGCACCACCCTCTGCGTGAAAAGGTTGCCCCTTAGGTCCCTCACAAATCTTCCACCCCCCCTCCCCCCAACTCTATGCCCTCTAGTTCTGGACTCCCCCCTATCCCCAACTCTGAGGAAAAGAGATACAAAAGTTCATTTACTCCCCCCACAGGATAAAGAGTTGCCCAGAGGGAGGGGGTTTCACTCTGAACCTCACAAGACCAGTTCTGTGCAGTGACATCAACTATGGAGTGAGGGGGTGGGGTAAGGTGTCTGGGTAATGGGGTGGGGCCAAGCTGAAAGCAGTCCATGCACCATTTGCAAAAATCCCAACCCGAGGAATCCACCCGAGGCAGATGGGAAACGGAAGCCTTTCCCACAGTTGCCACGCTTCCACGGTTTCTCCACAGGGCGGGAGAATTCCACAAAATTGAATGCACCATCCCACTCTTCCCCCCCTCTGTTCTCACTCCACTCTAACTAATTCCCCTGAAGGTGCTGATTCAGGATCTTACAGGGATAGAAAAGCAAAAATATCAAGACTGACATCTCTCTGAATTTTGAATAGTTCCATCTGGAAGTTAATATCTTTCACAACACTGGGATACCATTGAGAGTGAGCAGGTCTGATTTTTGGAAGCAAAAAAAGTGTGTCAATTTGGGGTGAATCGGGAATACAGCTTCTTGAGGAAGAACCAGACACGAAATGGTTAACGTCCCCAGGAAGGTGGGAGCAAAATGAGACATCAAGGCATTAACACCGACATCAGAGAGAAAGAGAGCCTATTGACGTGGCAAATGTTAGTGGAAAGCCAGAGTCATAGAGATGTACAGCACAGAAACAGACCCTTTGGTCCAACTTATCAGTACCAACCAGATATTCTAAATTAACCCAGTCCCATTTGTCAGCACTTGGCCTATGTCCTCTAAACCCTTCCTATTCGTATACCCATCCAGATGCCTTTTAAATACTGTAATTGTACCAGCCATCACCATGTTTTTTGGCAGCTCATCCCTTACATACAGCACCCTCTGAATATAGGAGTTGCCCTTTAGGCTCCTTTTAAATCTCACCCTCACCCTGAACCTATGACCCATCCAGGGAAAAGACCTTGTCTATTTACCCTATCCATGCCCCACATGATATTATAAAAGTTTGTAGGGTCACCCTCAGCCTTTGGCGCTCGACAGAAAACAGCCCCACCCTGTTCAGCTCAAACCCTAACAACATCCTTGTCAATCTTATCAGAATCCTTTCAGGTTTCACAACATCCTTCCTCTAGCAGAGAGACCAGAACTGCACACAATACTCCAAAAGTAGCCAAACAAATGTCCTGGAGAGTGCACAACGTAACCTCCCAACTCCAATACGCAGAGGACTGGAAAAGTTTTCAAAACCCACGAAAGACAACCGGGAAAGAATGAAGGGACAAACCGATCTTGGACATCAGGGTGGGGAGGGAGGGGGGGGGGGGTGGTGGCGGATGGGAATGAGGGATGGAAGCTGAACGTGCTGGAGCCAAGGCGGAGGAAGAACAGAGGATGCAAAACCGGCTTGAAGGAATACTTGAGGAATACTGCATGTGCTGTACTTGTACCTGTTGCAGTTACTGGTGGGAATCGGGTTCATTTTAAACATCGAAACAGAAAACTATCTACCCCTCCGCCTTCCCAACGTCGATTCTTCCGTCCCTCCTCACCCGGGTAACTAAGACACATACCTGAGTTTGTGGAGTCTCCTCCCTCCCTGGATTTACTCCAGTTGCTACAAGTGAATAGATTTCCCCTCCTCCCATCTCTGTCTCCCTCCTGGGATGAAGAATTGCCCAGACAGAGTGAGACTCACTTAAACGGACAGGGCCACTTCCCTGCTGTGACATCAACATATCAAGAGGCGAGTCACAGTTTGCAAAACCCCTTCCCTTCAGAGAATCCCCACAGTGTGGAAGCAGGCCACTCGGCCCAAAGACTCCATACCGACCCTCTGGAGGTTAACCCACCCACTCCCATTCCCCTACACCTGTTGCTCTACATTTACCCCGACTAACCTGCACATCTCTGGGCACTAAGTAATTCAGCATGGCCAATCCACCTTAACCTGCACATCCCTGGGCACTATGGGTAATTTGGCATGGCCAATTCCCCCCGGACCTGCACATACAAATTCACCCCCATAGATGTGTGTGTGTGTGTGTGTGTTTGCATGAGAGAGAAAAAAATCGACATCAGTATATCTCTGCCTATTTGCTAACAGGTGCTTTATTTCTGTTGGTGTAAATATTGTTGTAAATCATAGCTGGGTGCTAACAGTTAGATGGAAGGGAGACAAAATTCCCCAAGTAGGGCACCATGAGAATCCTGGGAGAGCCCCATTTCTGGTTTACTTCTGAATGAACAAACATTAAGCACGAACACCTATTTATTTCTAATTTTGTTTCATTTATCTTGTTTAATTCTCTGTTATGACTACACTCTGTGCCTGGATGGTTGACAGGCTGGGAGATTGTGGGTTGGGGCTTGATTACTGAATGTTTTATTGTTCCAGAAGGTGTAATAGGGAACAGGGAGATCGACAGAGGACAGAGAAATCCGGCCCTGAAATCCGAGGTGACACCAGACTACCGTGTGCTCAGGGCTTTGATGAGCAGTGCCAACCCTCTGCCTTTACCTCAGTTCCCATCTGACTACCCCCTCGATATTCAGGATCCAATCCTTGTCATCCTGAAGCCATGTCTTTTTTAGGAGTCTCAGATCATAATTATTCTCTTCAATGTGTGCAGTTAATTCATTCACTTTTGTTACAATGCAGCACACATTCAGACACACTGTTTTTAGATTCAAGTTTTGTGACCTTTAAAATCCAGTTTTGATTGCTGGTACATTTACTCCCCTTGTACCTTTCTATCGTTCTCTGATGTTTATTTTCCACATCACTATACTGCTCACATGCCTTGATTTGGATTGGCCATGCTAAATTGCCCAGAATGTCCAGGGATGTGCAGGTTAGGTAGGTTAGCCATGGGAAATGAAGGGTTGTAGTTTGATAGTAATAGAAGCAGGAGTTGGCCATTTGGCCCATCCAGCCTGCTCCACCATTCATTAAGATCATGGCTGATCTATCCATCGACTCAGCTCCTCCTCCCTGCATTGTCCCAACTACCCTTCATTCTCCTACCATTGCAAATACCCATTTAACTCTGTGTTGAGTTTAGAGTCATAGCAATGTTCAGCATGGAAACAGACCCTTTGGTCCAACCCGTCCATGCTGACCAGATATCCCAACCCAATCTTGTCCCACCTGCCAGCACCCGAACCATATCTCTCCAAACCCTTCCTATTCATATACCCATCCAAATGCCTCTTAAATGTTGCAATTGCACCAGTCTCCACAACTTCCTCTGGCAGGTCATTCCATACACACACCAGCCTCTGTGTGAAAAAGTTGCCCCTTTAGTCTTTTATATCTTTCCCTTCTCACCCTAAACCTACGTCCTCTAATTCTGGACTCTCCACCCCAGAGTAAAGATTTTGTCTATTTATCCTATCCATGTCCCTTATGATTTTATAAACCACTATACGGTCACCCTTCAGCCTCTGACGCTCGAGGGAAAACAGCCCCAGCCTGTTCAGCCTCTCCTTATAGCTCAAATCCTCCAACCCTGGCATCATTGTTGTACATCTTTTCTGAACCCTTTCAAGTTTCACAACATCGTTCCGATATGAAGGAGACCAGAATTGCACGCAATATTCCAACAGTGGCCTAACCAATGTCCTGTACAGCTGCAACATGACCTCCCAACTCCTGTACTCAGTACTCTGACGAATAAAAGAAAGCATACCAAACACCATCTTCATTATCCTATCGACCTGTGACTCCACTCTCAAGGAGCTATGAACCTGCATTCCAAGGTCTCTCTTAGTGAAGATGCCTCTCCTGCTTCCATGGGCAGAGAATTCCATAGATTCACTACTCTTTGGGGAAAGCGGTTCTTCCTCATCTCGGTCCTAAATCTGCTCCTCCTAATCTTGAGGTCTTATCCAGCAGCAGAAATGACTTGATAGCGTAGGGCTTCATCCCCACCGTGCAACAAATTCTCACCTTCCATCAAAATCCCGGATGTAGTTACTCACTCAGTTGCTGTCTCACAAATGCAAGATTTCATTGTAACTTCTTCTGCTCCCATTAAGGGCAAAACATCTTTGAAAGCTGCTCTGAAACTCCAGCCATCACAATCACACTTCTGCTTTCAGCGAAGAAGATTAGAGTCATACAGCACGGAAACAGACCCTTTGGTACAACTCGTCCATGCTGACCAGATATCCAAAATTAATCTTGTCCCATTTACTAGCATTAGGCCCACATCCCTCTGCATCTGGATGGGTACATGAATACGAAGGGTTTTGAGGAATATGGGCCAGATGCTGGCAAATGGAAGAGATTGATTTCGGATATATGGTTGGCAGAGACGAGGTGGGCTGAAGGATCTGTTTCTGTGATGTATGACTCTAACTGTCTTCGGTGAAAACAGAAGTGTGGTTGAGAAGATGGGACTTTCAGAGCAGCTTTCAAAGATGATTTGCCCTTACTGAGAGAAGAAGAAGTTACAATGAAATCTTTCATATGGGAGACAGCAAGCAACTAAGTGAGTACATCCGGGATTTTGGTGGCAAGTGGGAATTCATTGCACTTTGAGGATGAAGCCAAATCCTATCCAGTCATTTCTGCTAGTGGCTGAGACAAGGCCTCAAGCTTTGGGGGAGTAGGTTTAGGACAGAGATGAGGAGGAGGAAGTGAGGGCTGCTGCTTTTCCCAGAGAGTAGTGTATCTGCGGAATTCTCTGCCCGAGGAAGCAGGCTCCAAAATGCCCCGGTCCTAACTCTTCAACTTGACATACCCGTGAATGTAAACTCTGAAGTGTTTTGGTTAACTGATGCAAATATTTCCACTTGTTCAACAATCCAGTGCCAGCTGCTTCAGTCATTGAGATGGTTTTGATTCATCTAAGAAAATCTATTCCTATGAGACAATATTCATGACAATGTACGCGAGGTGATACTATATATGCAAGTTGTAGACAATTTAAAAAGGCCGACCAAGCAAGGAGGTGGTTAACAAACCCAGGGCATCCCTCTTAGAGTATGCATCTTGTTTGTTTACAAATTAAACATGCTTCAGATCTTTTCCTAGCTGCTTTCTGAAAATCTGGGTGCCACCAGGTTTGTGAGTGTGTCCAATAATGTACGTAATCAACAGAAATAGGCAGCAGCAAAGAATGAACACAAACCAGTGCAGCAGGGGGCACCCACATTTTGGTTTGAGTATTGAAGGAGTACCCTTTTTGAGGCCCCTGTGATATCAGTCCCATACCCAGGCTAATCTGCATTGAAACCAGATTATGAAGTTTTAACCTTTCTGCAAACTTCTGTCTGTGTGTCTCTCTCTGTAACATTTTCCAACTTTCTTCATATCTCAGTTTGTCAGCTTTTGATTATTCCTTCCTTCCTTCCTTCCAAGGGTAATGAGGCACTCACATTCCAGAACAGCCCAAGTTAGGGAGTTGAGCCTCATAAATCCTGGCTGTGACACATTGCTGCTTAACCAAGTGTGCAAACTCTAAATCCCTCTCAGCTGTTCCATTTGCAAATCGAACACTGTTTTCAAGGCAAGTTGTTCATGTCTCTGCATTAGTCCACAACCCAGGGGAAATACAACGGAGTCTTTAATAGTTGCCCAATGTGTACTGTATACCAAATTCATTCAAGTCTGGACATCCTGAAGCGAGCAATTATACTTCAGATTTCTACTCGCCAATTAAAACTAATGTTGGGCACTCAAACAGATCGGAGGCATCTTGAAGCATGCCACGGTCCTCAGTGTGGGTCCAGGGCTTATCAAATAGGGTTTCACCTCTCGTAACCCTGGGGCAAGCAAATTCATTATTACTAACTTTGTAAAGCACAAGTGCTCTCAGCAACATTACGTCCAGACACTAGGACCCTGTTGAGTTCTCTCACGAGTATCTTGTGGCTGAGTAGGGAGAATTGTAACAACATTTCTAACAGCACTTTTGTCCCTGGCCAGCTTTCCTCTTTATTTTGGACACATCAAAAGTAGCAACCACCCTCTATATTTCATCTCTCATCGGCCGGTGACCTGAGAGAACCAGGGTATCTCCTGCCTGACTCACCAACTGTGGGGGATGGAAATAAAGCCCCATGTCATGAAATAATTTGTTTATCAGGAAGCAGTACAGCTGCAAGGCCAACCGTCTCCGCTGAGCCTGGGAAACACAAGCTTTAGCAAACAGGCACTAAGCTGAGATTCAAAATGGTTTCCAGGCTTTACTATGTGACAAAATGGCTGACCCAAATCTAACAATTCTCCCACATCATCGCAGGGAATAAAACAAGAAAAATGAAACAAAATGAGAAATAAATAGGTGATTGTCCTTAATGTTTGTTCATTACGAAGTAAACAAGAATTAGGGGTCTCCCAGGATTCTTATGGTGCCCTACTTGAGGAATTCTGTCCAACAAGTTTAATTGGAAGCAGTATCTTTCGGAGTGCAGTTCCTTCATCAGGGGATTGTGGAATATAAGATTGTAAGACACAGAATTTATACCAACAGTTTATAGTGTGATGTAACTGAAATTATATATTGAAAAAGACCTGGATTGTTTGTTAAGTCTCTCATCTGTTCGAATGACCATGATAGTTTCAGTTCTTTCAAATGTAAATCACAAAACTTTTTTAAATAGCTAAATCCTCAAGTGAACTTTACCAATTGGTGTCACGTCAGCCCAGATAATGTATTGAAGGTGTGAGCTCCCCTGTGTGAGACTGTCTGTGCCACAATGGTTAAACTGACTTACAGAATCTTACATGGATTCATGCAGTTTTTGAGCAAAGTAAGACATAATTCTGCAAGTACAAATTCACCCAACAAATTTGTTTGTATGTGTGTGGGGATGTATATTTGCAGATACATTCTATGTGCATTTTTTAAAGAAAAAATCTGCAGGCAGTCAATACATGTAATAGTTTGTAAATTCGACTTTGGAAACAGAACCAGTCTGACTCAAGATTGTGATACAGGCAGACATTGATCTCACACCTTCAATGCATTGTCTGAGCTGAGATGTGAGCTTTTGCTATAAAACCTTGTTATCTTGAGAAGGTGACAAGAAGTAGTTCAGGGATTTACATTGCAATGAGATATGCAACCTATTTGAAAAAGTGGAAGACTTAACAATATACCATTTCAGTGGCAGGACACTGGAATGTTTTGCTCTAAATTGTGTCTTAGGATCTTATCCTCCACAGCCACCTGATGAAGAGGCAGCACTCCAAAAGTTACTGCTTCCAAAGAAGCCTGTTGGACTACAACCTGGAGTTGTGTGATTCTAGTATCTGGTCTCCAGCATCTGCAGTCCTTGTTTTTTCCTCGTTGATTTAACCCTACTGTGAATCCTCTTGCAAGGATGCCTGCCTTGAAGAAGTTTTCCTCCTCTCTCTACAAGAATCTCAGGGAGTCCCTTTCCCACTGCAACTCTCAGGTCATTTCCTCTGCCCTGAAGCTCTTCAACCATGTCCTGAAACAGACTCACGACCACAGCCACATTTGCTTCCTCAGTGCCTGCCTCCGTAACCAACTCATCCTACACAGACTCCGGACCATCTTTAAACCAGCAGAGTTCAGATCCGAACAGGCCAATCCACCCTCCTATCTGACCTATCACCTTCATCCCCACCCCCATTCACCCATTGTACTCTTTGCTGCCATTCCCCACCCTCCTCCCTGACCTATCCCCTCCATTCTCACCCCCATTCACCTATTGTACTCTATGCTACTTTCTCCCCACCCCCACCCTCCTCTCATTTATCTCTCCACCCTGTAGGCTCTATTCCTGATGAAGGGCTTTTGCCCGAAATGTCGATTTTCCTGCTCCTTGGATGCTGCCTGAACTGCTGTGCTTTTCCAGCACCATTCTCATCAAAAGTGGATTGGCCGTGTTGAATTCCCCATAGTGCCCAGGGATGTGCAGGTTAGGGTGGATGGCTATGCTAAATTAGGCATAATGTGCAGTAAGACGCATGACTCAGGGTTCAATGTAGGGGAATGAGTGTGGTGGGTGACCCTTGGGAGGGTCGGTGAGGCCGAGTGGCCTGCTTCCACACTGTGGGGATTCTCTGAAGGGAAGGGGTTTTGGAAAGTATGTTCTCCTGCCCTTCTGCTGCAGGCGCAGCGCTTGCGCAGTGCGGCGTCCCGCTGTCGTTCTTGCCCCGCCCCCTGCACCGTCCCTTTTCCTCGCCCCGCCCCTAGTTCATTTGTGACGTCACAACGCGGAAGTGGCCCGGTCAGTTTCAAAGTGAATCTCCCTCCCTCTGGGTAACTCTTCATCCTGGGAGGGAGACAGAGATGGGAGGAGGGGAAACTGTTCACTTGAAGCAACTGGAGTGAATCCAGGGAGGGAGCAGACTCTGCAAACTCAGGTATGTGTCTTAGTTACCCGGGTGAGGAGGGACGGAAGGATAGAGATTGGGAAGGGAGAGGGCTGGATATCTTTTCTGTTTTGATGTTTAAAATGCACCCGATTCCCACCAGTAACTGCAACAGGTACAAGTATAGCACATGCAATATTCCTCATTGCAGCTTCAAGCCGGTTTTGCATCCTCTGTTCTTCCTCCACTTTGGCTTCAGCACGTTCAGCTTCCTTCCCTCATTCCCATTCCCCCGCCCTGATGTTCCAAGCTGACCCGCAAAAGATCGGTTGGTCCTTCCATTCTTTCCCGGTGGCGCCCATTACTCTTGCCTATTTCTTGCCTTATCCAGCCATGTGCGTGAACAAAGTGTTAGCGTTTATCCTCTTTCACTGCCAGGTGCTTCCTTGTAGGCGAAAGCAACATTTCCTCCCATTTTTCGCCGACACTGAGCCTTCTGTCCTCCTTGATTGTGTTTTATTTTGTTTTTGTAGAAGCGGGAAACAGATGCTTATAACTGTTTGTACGAGCATATCTAGTTTAACCTACACCCCCTCGCCTCACAGCACCTTTATCTGTTTGTCTGTAATATCTACCATTGTTTGCAGGCACATTTCATTCTTGTATGCACATTTTAACTAATACAGAAGCAATTATATATTTCCTTCACATAGTTTTCACTCTTGTTAACTCCACTCTTGGCTGAAACAATTATACCCTGGCGTTAGTTCATTTACCTTGCAGAAGCAATTATGGTTACAGAAGTAACACTGCTTTACCTATATTCCACAGGGGTGACCCTACAACCTTGCATAAAATAATGTGGGGCATGGCGAGGGTAAATAGACAAGATCTTTGATCTGGGGTTGCTCATAGGTTTCTTTTAAATCTCGCCCTAAACCTAAGGGGCAACTCCTATGTACAGAGGGTGGTGTGTGTAAAGAATGAGCTGCCAGAGGAAGTGGTGGCTGCTGGTACAATTACAACCTTTAAAAGGTATCTGGATGGGTATATGTTGGGAAGCATTGAGAGGGACATGGGCCAAGTGCTGGCAAATGGGACTAGATTGATTTAGGATATCTGGTCAGCATGGACGAATTGGACTGAAGGGACTGTTTCTGTGCTGTACATCTGTGATTCTGGCTTGCCACTAATGTTTGTCACGTCTGTATGTTCAGTTTCTCCCTGGTGTTGGTGTTAATGCCTTGATGTCTTATTTTGCTCCCCACTTCCTGGGGACATTAACCATTTCCTGTCTGGTTGTTCTGATCTGGACTGCTGTCCAGATCTTCGGATTTCTGGGATTGGTCAATAAACACATCTGGAAATGACTCTTTGTCAATCACACAAGCAATAGTTTATTCTTTGATACGGCCGGGTCGGTAGACTCTGATCAGCCCAGAAGGATTAGATTAGATTCCCAACAGTGTGGAAAAACATGCCCTTTGGCCCAACCAGTCCACACCGACCCTCTGAAGAGTAGCCCACCCAGACCCATCTCCCTCTAACCATTGCACCTAACATTATGGGCAGTATACATGGCCAATTCACCAAACCTGCACATCTTTGGATTGTGGGAGGAAACCCACGCACACATGGGGAGAATGTGCAAACTCCACACAACCAGCCGCCCTGAGGCTGGAATTGAACCTGGGACCCTGGTGCTGTGAGGCAGCAGTGCTAACCACTGGGCCACCAATGAGTACCCCCCGAGTGCCAGAAGAATCTGCCGACTTCCTCCAGGTGTTCCGGTTTCCTCCCAGAGTCCAAAGATGTGCAGGTCAGGTGGATCGGCCATGCTAAATTGCCCATCGTGTTAGGTGCATTAGTCGGAGGGAAAATGGGTCTGGGTGGGTTACTCTTCGGAGGGTCAGTGTCGACTGGTTGGGCCGAAGGGCCTGTTTCCAAACTGTAGGGAATCTAATCTAATCTATTATAATTTCTTGTAGACGACCTATTCTTGAAATCGTATTTGTCGTGTCTGGGGGTTAGGGTTAAACCGTTACTTCTGCGATTAATGGTTAGGTTCACATTTGTTACTTCTGCATTTGCAATTTTTTTTCCACTGGATTTACGTCAGTCTGTGGTTTGTTCTGAGTTGCGAGTATCTGCCTGACTCAGTTTCCATCGAGTTAGCCAAGCAGAAGCCATTTTGTCCTACCTCCCATGTTAAAGTGGAAATTTGAGGCGGCCCAGGGAATCCTTTGTGGACTCAGACCTGTAAAGCCTCTCTCTTGGTTTGTCCTGGCGATTGTACTCTTTGGAAGCCTGGAATAAAAATCTCTCATCATAAAGTCCCAAAATGTAATTCAATTCAATCCAGAGCAGATAAGCACTAAGAGTTAATTTTGTCCGGGATTCAACAGCCTCAGCACTAAAATGGTCTCTCTCTCTCACTCGTGTCCTTTGAACTCTCAAGTCAGCAAATTTTGTGAATGCCCTGCTTGCAAGGGGTAGTAAGAATCCATTATAATGGACAAGATCCAACCATTAATTACAAAGCTATGGATAGTACCGAGTCTTGTTTCAGGGTCAGATTCAAAGACTATCAATAATTTCACAAGGGAACGGCTGTGAATGTAATCACTTGGTGTGCTGTTCGCACAGATTCACCGATGCTGAGGCAAACCTCCTGAATTGCCTTACAGCATCCTGTTACCACTTGGTGAGCCCAGGTGTCCCTATCTTTAAGTTCTCTCCTCTTTCTGAGCCTTCCTGCCTGTTTATTTCCTAGTGCAGGAAATGTACACAATAATATAATAACAGAAGAATATTCCACAGAAAGTAGAATTGCTTGTTCTGAATTTCTACCCTGCACTGATAGTGATGACTTTTGTAATCTCTCTTTGCAGAGTATTTGAAAATCTGAAGACTAAAGTTTCAAAATCAATGGATGAAGGGTTTACGCCCGGAACATTCACTCTCCTGCTCCTCGGATGCTGCCTGACCTGCTGTGCTTTTCCAAAGCCACATTTTTTGACTGACTCTCCAGCGTCTGCAGTCCTCACTTTGATGTCAATGTCTGACAGTCACTCAATCCATTGGGACCACAACAATTTTTGACTGTGATTTCTGTGAGAGGGATCAACACAGTTTGGTTCCTGTTTGAGGACGTTTTCAGCATCAGTGGGACTGGACGAGAGACCCCACTGTGTGTGGAGCCTGAAACAGTTATACGGCCTGAGAAGGGGATTTCACGGTAGGGAGGGGCTCTACACGTGTCTGTGAGCAGCTGAAGCTGTGGCCATGGAGAAACCTGAAGAAGCCCGCCCTGTGGAGGAACCGTGGAAGGGTGGTGACTGTGGGAAAGGCTTCCGTGTCTCGTCTGCCCTGGAGACTCATCGGCGTAGTCACACCGGGGAGAGGCCATTCCCCTGCACCGACTGCGGGAAGGCCTTCAGCACATCTTCCCATCTGCAGACCCACCAGCGGGTCCACACAGGGGAAAGGCCCTTCACCTGCTCTCAGTGCGGGAAGGGCTTCAGTACTTCCTCCAACCTGCTGACCCACCAGCATGTCCACACTGGGGAGAGGCCGTTCACCTGCTCTCAGTGCGGGAAGGGCTTCACCTGCTCCTCCACCCTGCAGAGCCACCAACGGGTCCACACGGGGGAGAGGCCCTTCAGCTGCCCCGACTGCACGAAGGCCTTCAGCACTTCCTCCAACCTGCTGGCCCACCAGTGGGTCCACACCGGGGAAAGGCCATTCACCTGCTCTCAGTGCGGGAAGGGCTTCACCTGCTCCTCCCGCCTGCGAAGCCACCAGCATGTGCACACAAGGGAGAGGCCCTTCAGCTGCACCGAGTGTGGGAAGGGCTTCACTTGCTCCTCCACCCTGCGAAACCACCAGCGTGTCCACACCGGGGAGAGGCCGTTCACCTGCTCTCAGTGCGGGAAGGGCTTCACCTACTCCTCCACCCTGCGGAACCACCAACGTGTCCACATGGGGGAGAGGCCCTTCAGCTGCCCAGAGTGTGGGAAGGGCTTCTCCTGCTCCTCCACCCTCCAGACCCACCAGCGTGTCCACATTGGGGAGAGGCCCTTCAGCTGCTCTCAGTGCAGGAAGGCCTTTACCCACGTCTTCTCCCTGATGAGGCACCAGAGGATCCACACGGGGGAGAGGCCTTTCAGCTGCCCAGAGTGCGGGAAGGCCTTTACCCAGGCCTCCACCCTGCTGACCCACCAGCGTGTCCACACGGGTGAGAGGCCCTTCAGCTGCCCAGAGTGCGGGAAGGCTTTTACCCAGGCCTCCAATCTGCTGACCCACCAGCGGGTCCACACCGGGGAGAGGCCGTTCACCTGCTCTCAGTGCGGGAAGGGCTTCAGGTATTCCTCCCACCTGCTGATCCACCGGCGTGTCCACACAGGGGAGAGGCCCTTCAGCTGCCCCGAGTGCGGGAAGGGCTTTAGCACATCCACCATCCTGCTAAGGCACCAGCGGATCCACACCGGGGAGAGGCCATTCATCTGCTCTCAGTGGGGGAAGGGCTTCACCTACTCCTGCAACCTGCGGAAGCACCTGCGAGTTCACGTGCCGTCGCAGGGGGATTGAAGGAGTGACGGCCGAGTCCCATTATCGATTGGACTATCAACCCGGTTCCAGGGACTCCCGGGTTTGAATCCCGCCACGACAGATGGCAGAATTGGTATTCGGTCAGAAATGTGGAGTTCGGAATCTAACAATGAGACCAATTTTTTTAATCCTTGTGCCTTTTATTCTTGCTTTTACCTGTGCAACTGTTTATAGTAACGTGTAAACACTAGTGAAGGAGATTATGCACCAGCATTTTATGTTCCTCAGTCATTGAAGGGGCAGGACTTGTTGAGAATAATTAGTAAAGCAGGTTGTGCACTAAGCCTTGTTAACATCGATATAGTTTGTTCGTTGGAAAAGTAGACTTTTTATTATTTAGAGTCATAGAGATGTGCAGCACAGAAACAGACCCATTGAGTCCAACCTGTCCACGCCAACCAGATATCCTACATTAATCTAGTCCCCTTTGGCAGCACTATATCCCTCTAAACCATTCCTATTCATATACCCATCCAGATACCTTTTAAAGGCTGTAATTATACCAGCCTCCACCACTTTCTCTGGCAGCTCATTCCATACACACACCACCCTCTGCATGGAAACATTGCCCTTCAGGTACCTTTTGGTACCAACTATGTCCTCTAGTTGTGAAGGTCACCCCAACACTGAGGAAATGATTTAAAAACATTGCTTTTGCATTTAGCTGGCAGCTCAGTCAAATATCGAGCCACATGGGGGGAAAAATATTGCTCTGCCCTTTTTGATCTCCGATAGGCATTTGGAAACTTAAAATCTGTCAAAAACACTAGCATTGCTACAGCGCATATTGTGTACACTCCTTGGTGTCAACAAGCAGGGCACATGTTTGCCAGTGTCACCAAAACATTGGGCGTGTTCCTCGCTGTCAGCAGAAAAGGGGCAAAACCTACTTTTGATGGACAAAAAGGATCACTGGAGGACCGGAAGGAGACTTGTCCTCCTGCCATTCGGAGCTCCCCTATTGGTGAACGCGGAAGTTGGGCCATGAGGTTCTGAAGTTCCTGCCTCTCCCCTCTCTCAATGAAGATTGAGCTTCACTCAGACTGCAACTTCCTTCCTCTGTCCATCATCTGTGAGTACAGCATTCTCTTTTCTCACCCCCTTTTCCATTAACGTTTCATTCTGGGGTTCAATTGTTGACTTGTAGCAACTGAAAGGAATGCGAGTGAATCCAGCGAGGGGACAGACTCTGGAAAAATTAGTCTAGGTCTTTCTCTCAATTGGCAAAATAGACAGGCAGGAGGCTGGAAGAACGCAGCAAGCCAGGCAGTATCAGGAGGTGGAGAAGTCGAGGTATCTGTGTAATCTTTGTTCAGGATTGGGGGTGGGTATATGGAGAGCTGTGGATCAAGGGTGTGCTGGGGGCAGGGTGATGAAGTGAGGATAGGTGGAGACAGGTAGAAGGTACAATAGGTGCAGGAGTTGGCTCTTCTGCCCTTCGAGCCAGCACCACCATTCACAATGATCATGGCTGATCATCCTCAAATCAGTATCCTGTTCCTGCCTTATCCCCATAATCTGGATGGTGAATGGGAGGAAGGAATCTCGTTGGCAGGGAAGAGTGGAAGGGGCTGGGAAGTGAGTTGGGGGATGGGATGGGAGATTATTTGAAAATGGAGAATTCAGTGTTGAGTCCTCCAGGCTGCTGACTGCTCAGACAAGATGAGGTTTTGTTCCTCCAATTTGTCAGAAGGGGAGTGGGAAGGGGCATTAAAATGGGTGGAGACTTGGAAGTCCGCAAAGCCTCTGCGGACCCGGCTGTGATGCTTGGCAAGCCATTCCAAGTTTACGCTCGGTCTTCCTGACGTAGAGAAGACCATAACTGGCAAAGCACAGTGGGTCGAGCAGTAGGACAGTCGTAGTTTGGGGCACAAGCTCTTCATCAGGAATGATGCGTGGATGTTCAGAGGGGCATCAGCGTCCTTCTGTGCCAGTTGTCAGACAGGTGCAGCAGGCAATGAGCAAGGCAAGTGGTGTATTAGCAAGAGGAATTAAGTTCAGAAGTGGGAATGTCGTCCTGCAGTTAGGGGGTCATAGCCTTGAATATATTCTGAGTTCACATGATTTTAATGTGGATGCTTGTGGGGGAAGGCAAGAAAATGGTTTTAAGACCAGTATCCAGTTTTAAGACAGTTCCAGAGTCAGACAGCACAGAAACAGATTCTTCAGTCCAACTAGTCAATGCTGACTATGTTCTCAAACTAAACCAGTCCCACCTGCCAGTGTTTTGGCCCGTATCCCTCCAAACCTTTCCTATTCATGAACTTATCCAAATGTCTTTTTAACGTCGTTACTGTACATGCATCCACCACTGCCTCTGGACATTTAGTCCTCACGTGAACCACTCTGTATAAAAGAATTGTGCACTCCACGTCTTTTTAAAATCTCTTTCTCCTGTCACTGTCAAAATTTGCTCCCTAATCTGAAACCCCAACCCTAGAAGGACACCTGTCGTTCACCTCATCTCTCCCCTCATGATTTTATAAACCTTGATAAGGTCACATCTCCACCTCCAATGCTCCAGTGAAAAAGTCCCAGCCCATCCACCTAGATGAAGGTAGATCCATATCCAGTCATGATTGGTTCAATGCTGGTCCCAATTCTCTCTCGGTGTCCAGGACAGCAAGAGACCACAAGACATAGGAGCAGAAATTAGGCCACCACGTCTGCTCATTCTATTCAATCATGGCTGATAAGTTTCTCATTTACATTCTTGCGCGATAAGCAAAGTGAAAACGGAGCGAGTGTGGGATGGAGATTTTCAGCTTCCAGGGAATGAGAGAAAGAGTTCACTATAAATTAGAATTTATGGGATCAGCTGATGAGCCAAGGAGAGTCATTTGAGTTTAATTTAGAGAAATCAGAGGTTTGCATTTTGGTCAAGCAATCCAGGCAGGACTGACACAGTTAAGGGGAGTGTTGCAGAATAAAGAGACCTTGGAATGCTGGAGTCTCAGGTGGACAGAGTAGTGAAGGCAGCGTTAGGTTTGCTTTCCTTCATTGCTCATGGCATTGACTATAGGAGTTGTGAGAGCACGTTATTCACCCTTCCCACTCGAATGTGTGCTATCTAACTGCTTAACTGTTTTTAGTGAGTCTAGTCCACACCTCCCGCTGCTGCCATAACGTGGTTTGTTTGGAAGCCCGAGCTTTCAGAGTGATCAGATTTACTTTAGATTTTATTACTTAGTGAGGAAACAGGCCCTTCAGCCCAAACCAACCCTTGGAAGAGCAACCCACCCAGACCCATTCCCCTACATTTACCCCTTCACCTCACAATACGGGCAATTTAGCATGGCCAATTCACCTAACCTGCGCATCTTTGGACTGTAGGAGGAAACCCACGCAGACACAGGGAGAATGTGCAAACTCTGAGGTGGGAATTGAACCCAGATCTCTGGCGCTGTAAGGCAGCAGTGCTAACCAACAGCGCTGCTGCTGCTTCAGGTGGTTGTGGAGAATACGATGATTAGACGATTTACAGCCAAAGGAATCCAGTGTCATGGAGATGTGATACATTCAACAATTTAGATTAAATCGTTCATCTTTTAGAATGGGGTTCTGTTCTTTGGTATGTTAATCCCAGAACCTGTTTCAAGTAATTTTCTCAAGAATGGAATTTTAAATGCAGAGCTTTTCTCTCAAAAATGTCAGGCTGACTCGACGTTGGGACCCAGACAGAATTCACACCTATTGAAGAGTAGGCTGGGACCTTTTTTCACTGGAGCACAAGAGATTGAAAGGTGAAGGTGTCGGGTGCCTCATTAGCGAGTTTGTAGATGACATTTAGATTGATGGAATATCAGAGTTAAGGGGACTGTCAGACGATACAGCAGAATATATAGATTGGAGAGTTGTGAAGAGAAATGGCAGATGGAGTTCAATCCAGACAAATGGGAGGTGATGCATTTTGGAAGATGCAATTCAAGAGCAAGCTATACAGTAAATGGAAAGGTCCTGGGGGAAATTGATGTAGGAGATCTGGGTGTTCATGTCTATTGTTCTCTGAAGGTGGGCGGCACTGTGGCACAGTGGTTAGCACTGTTGCCTCACAGCGCCTGAGACCTGAGTTCAATTCCCGACTCGGGCGACAGACTGTGTGGAGTTTGCACGTTCTCCCAGTGTCTGCGTGGGTTTCCTCCGGGTGCTCCGGTTTCCTCCCACAGTCCAAAGATGTGCAGGTCAGGTGAATTGGCCATGCTAAATTGCCCGTAGTGTTAGGTAAGGGGTAAATGTAGGGGTATGGGTGGGTTGCGCTTCGACGGGTCGGTGTGCACTTGTTGGGCCGAAGGGCCTGTTTCCACACTGTAAGTAATCTAATCTAATCTAATCTAATCTAATCAGGTGGCAATACATGTCAGAGTGGTCAAGGCAGCATACAACATGGGTTCCATCATCGGACAGATTGAGTAAAAGAGCTGGCAGGTCATGTTAAAGATATAAAAGATTTTGGTTTGGCCACATTTGGAATACTGCGTACAATTCCAGTCCCCAGATTTCCAAAAGGATGTGGATACTTTGGAGAGAGTGCAGAGGAGGTTCGCCAGGATGTTACCTGTTATCGAGAGTGCTAGCTATGAGGAGAGGTTGAGTAGATTAGGATTATTTTCATTGGAAATAAGGAGGTGTGGGGGGGGAATCCTGACAGGCCTAAAAACCGTGAGAGGTGTAGACAAGAAGAATTATTTTCCCAGAGAGGGAGACTTAATTACTCAGGCTCACAAGTTCAAAGTGAGAGGGGAAAGGTTTGAGGGAGATATACATAGAAAGTTCTTTACGCAGAGGGTGGTCGGTGCCTCGAATGCATCGCCAGCGGAGGCGGTAGGGGTGGGATCGAGAGCATCATTTAAGATGTATGTAGACAGATACATGAATGGGCAAGGAGCAAAGGGATACAGATCCTTAGAAAATAGGTGACAAGTTTAGATCGAGTATCTCGATCAGCAGAGTCTTGGAGGGCTGAAGGGCCTGTTCCTGTGCTGTAAGGTTCTTTGTTCTCTTTATAGAGGTTGACAAAACCATGAGGGGCAAAGATAAGGTGAACGGCATGTGTCGTTTCAAGATTTGGGAGCAAATTAAGGTGAGAGGAGAAAGGTTTAAAAAACATATGACGAGCACTTTTTTTTAAAAAGTGGTTTGTGTGTGGAATGAACGTCCAGAGGAAATGTTGGATGCAAGTTGAGTAACAATGTTTAAAAGACATTTGGATAAGTACATGAATAGGAAAGGTTCGGAGGAATATGGGCCAAACACTGGCAGGTGGGACGAGTTTAGTTTGTGAATATAGTCAGCATGGACTAGTTGGGCTGAAGGTAAAAACAATGACTGCAGATGCTGGAAACCAGATTTTGGATTAGTGGTGCTGGAAGAGCACAGCAGTTCAGGCAGCATCCGAGGAGTCCAATTTAGTTGGGCTGAAGGGTCTGTTTCTGTGCTGTATGACTAATTGTTCTGTACTAGTCTTAAAATCACTTTACTTGCCTTCCCCCATCAACATCCACTTCATTGTTGTTCTAAAATCAGATGAACTCAGCCTTGAGTACATTCAATGACCCCCTAACTGCAGGAAGACATCCCTACTTCTGAAATCAATTCCTCTTGCCTTGCTGATTACTTGCTGCACCCGTCTGACAACTGGCAGTGACTGGTGTGGATGGATGCTGAGGCCACTTTTTACATCCACACATCATTCCTGAGGAAGGGCTCGTGCCTGAAACGTCGATTCTCCTGCTCCTCGGATGCTGTCTGACCTCTTGTACTTTTCCAGTGCCACACTTTTCGACACATCTCCAGCATCTGCAGTCCTCACTTTCTTCACATCCCAATATATCACCATTTAAACAACGTACCTCCTTTTGGCAGTTTTTTTTTCATTAGAAGCTATCACTTCACACTGTGGGACTGCATTTGCCATGTGTTTGCCAATTGAGACACAGACCTGGACCAACGTTTCCCGACTCTGTCCCCTCCCCGGATTCACTCGCTTTCTTTTCAGTTGTTCAATTTAACCCCAGAATGAAAAAAATGAAATGGAAGAGAGTGCCGTACTCACAGATGGTGGATAGAGGAAGGAAGTTGCAGTCTGAAGTGAAGCTCGATCTTCATTTGGAGAGGAGCAGCAGCTTCAGAACCTGATGGTCCATCTTCCGCATTCAGACAATTGGGGAGCTCTGATTGGCAGGAGGACCAGGCTCCTTGTCTGGCTTCTCATTGGTCTATTTGAAGAAGGATTTGCATACAGCGAAGAGCATGCGCGGCTTTTGCTGAACCAGCACAGAGCAATAGAAATGTACAGCATGGAAACAGACCCTTCAGGCCAACCCGTCCATGCTGACCAGATATCCCAACCCAATCTAGTTCCGCCCCTCAACACCTGGCCCACATCCCTCCATACCCTTCCTATTCATATACCCATCCAAATGCCTCCTTAAATGTTGCATTTGCACCAGCCTCCACCACTTCCACTGGCAGCTCATTCCATACACTTACCACCCTCTGTGTGAAAAAATTGCCCCATAGGTCTCTTTTATATCTTTCCCCCCTCACTCTAAACCTATGCCCTCTAGTTCTGGACTCCCCGCCCCAAGTGAAAAATCTGTGTCTATTTATCTTGTCCATGCCCCTCAATATTGTAAACCTCTATAAGATCACCCCTCGGCCTCTGACACTCCAGAGAAAACAGCCCCAGCCTGTTCAGCCTCTCCCTCTACTGCAAATCCTCCAACTCTGGCAACATCTTTGTAAATCTTTTCTGAACCCTTTCAAGTTTCCTAAGTTTCCAATAGAAAGGAGAGCAGAATTGCACGCAATATTCCAACGGTGGCCTAACCAATGTCCTGTACCGCCACCACATGACCTCCCAATGCCTATACTGAATATTCTGACCAGTAAAAGAAAGCATACCAAACACCACCTTCACTATCTTATCTACCTATGACTCCACTTTCGAGGAGGTATGAACCTGTACTCCAAGGTCTCTTTGTTCAGCAACGCTCCCAAGGGTGTTACCATGAAGTGTATAAGTCCTACTAAGATTTGCTTTCCCAAAATGCAGCACCTCGCATTTATCTGAATTAAACTCCGTTTGCCACTTCTCAGCCCATTGGCCTATCTGGTCACGGTCCTGTTATAATCTGAGGTAACCCCCTTCGCTGTCCACTACACCTCCAATTTTGGTGTCATCTGCAAACTTACTAACTGTACCTCTTATGCTCGCATCCAAATCATTTATGTAAATGACAAAGTAGAGGACCCAACACCGATCCTTGTGGCACTCCAGTGGTCACAGGCCTCCAGTCTGAAAAATAACCCTCCACACCACCCTCTGTCTTCTACTTTTCAGTCAGTTCTGTATCCAAATGGCTAGTTCTCTCTGTATTCTTTGAGATCTAACCTTGCTTATCAGTCTCCCATGGGGAACCTTGTCGAACGCCTTATTGAAGTCTATATAGATCACATTATTGCTCTACCTTCCTCAATCCTCTTCGTTACTTCCATAAAAAACTCAATCAAGTTTGAGAGACATGATCTCCCAGCACAAAGCCATGTTGGCTATCCCTAATCAGTCCTTGCTTTTTCAAATACATGTACATTCTGTCCCTCAGGATTCTCTCCAACAATGTGCCCACCACTGATGTCAGGCACACTGGCCTATAGTTCCCTGACTTGTCCGTACCACCCTTCTTAAACAGTGGCACCACGTTAGCCAATCTCCAATCTTCTGGCACCTTACCTGACATGCACAGTATGGTCCATGGAGATGCTGTTTCTGATGGATTTAAAGTGTCCAAATGACACAATTTCTCTCCCCCCACCACCCACTTGACATAACCATGCAGGCTCCTCGCTATTTGATGTTCATGTTACTTAGAACCCTCATGATTATATCAATGAGGTCACCCCTCAACCTCCTGTGCTCCAGTGAAGACAGCCTCAGCTTCTCCTTATAACTCAAACCCTCCAGTCCTGACAACATCCTGGTAAACCTTTACTGAACCCTCTCTAGTAGAATTCTTCCTATTACAGGGCCACCAGAAGCGCTCTCAGTACTCTACAAGTGACTTCACCAACATCCTGTACAACTTCAACATGATGTCCCAACTCCTTTATTCAATGGTGTGAACAATTAAGGTAAGTGTGCTGAATGCCTTCTAAAGCACCCTTCCAACCAGTGATGCAACTTTCAATGAAGTATGTACCTGAACCCCCCTCCCCCACCATATCCCTCTGTACAAGCCCTGCCCTTCCTTATTTTAGGAAAATGCAATCCCTCACTTTTATCTATACCTCTCTCATACTCACGTTCTCTCTCAGACATACACACAGTCTCTCAGGCCTCTCTTCCATCACACTCACTTTACAAAGCATGTGCACACATACCCTTACGTGCACACACACAACCATAGGATGCATTTGCAGAATTATATTTGCAGATATATTCAATGTCGCACAAAAAGCACACAACATGCAGGTATTCAATCCATGTAATGTCTTATAAATTCCTAGCTTGGAAATAGAACGAGTCCGATTTAAGATTGGGATACTGACACACCTTTCATGCATTGTCTGAGCTGAGCTGTCATCTGTTTTTAAAAAAACCTTAAGTTACCTTGAGCATGACTTAATAGTAGTACTGCGATGTACACATTAATGAACTAAAACCTGCAACCCATTCTAAAAGATGAAAGACTTATCATCAATCTACATTTGTCAATATATCATATCAGTTGCATGACACTGTGACCTTTTGCTCTTAACTCTGCATCTTATGATCCTGCTCCACAGCTACCCGATGAAGGAGCAGCACTCCAAAATCTAGTGCTCCCAAATAAAACTGTTGGACTATAACCCGGTGTTGTGATTTTTAAACCATGTCCCACCTAGTCCAACAGCAACACCTCCACCTTCTTTCTAATGAACACAGCCCATACCTCCCGGTGCTGCCAGTAAACTGCCGATGAAACGATGCAGTGCCTGCACTCCTGAAAAGTTTATAATTTCTAATGAAACCAGCTACTCATTCACTGCTCCATCTGATACACGACTTTGGAAACTTAGTGCAGGAGGCTGCAAGAAATGAGCAGCTTTAAAACAAAAACCGCTTGGAGCTTTCAATGAGAGCCTAAGCCCAGCAGTACGTTCTGGTTACCTTTTTGTGGCCCAACATTGTTACAGCTTCAGATGCCCCCAGCAAAAGGGCAGAGAAAGAGTAGCTGTTTTTTAGACAGCTCAACAACAGAGGGAGGAGCAAGGGGCAGGGCACGACGCCTACGTTGCCTTGCACAGTTTACAAAAATCCCTTCCCCTTCAGAGGCTCCCCACAGCGTGGAAGCAGGCCACTCGACCCAAAGACTACACACCGATCCTCCAAAGGGTAACCCACCATGCAATTCCCCTACCCCTATTGCTCAACATTTACCCCTGACTAATGCACCTAACCTGCACATCCTTGGGCACTATGGGTATTTCAGTACTGACAATCCACCTGAACCTGGACAACTCGTATATGCCAACCAGATATCCCAACCCAATCTAGTCCCACCTGCATGGGGCCCATATCCCCCCATTTGCCTTTTAATTGTTGCAATTGTACCAGCCTCCACCACTTCCTCTGGCAGCTCATTCCATATACGTACCACCCTCTAAATGAAAAGGTTGCCCCTTAGGTCTCTTTCATATCTTTCCCCTCTCACCCTAAACCTATGACCTCTAGTTCTGGACTCTCCCATCCCAGGGAAAAGACTTTGTCTATCTATTCTATCCATGCCCCTCATGATTTTATAAACTTCTATAAGGTCACCACTAGGCCTAAGACGCTCCAGGGAAAACAGTCCCAGCCTGTTGTCTCTCCCTATAGCTCAAATCCTCCAGTCTTGGCAACATCCTTGTAAATCTTTTCTAAACCCTTAAGTTTCATATCTTTCTCATAGGAAGGAAACCAGAATTACACGCAATATTCCAACTGTACAGCAGTAACATGACTTCCCAACTCCTGTACTCAATATTCTGACGAATAAAGGAAAGCATACAAAACACCATCTTCACTATCCTATCTACCTGCGACTCCACTTTCAAGGAGCTATGATCTTGCAATCCAAGGTCTCTTTGTTCAGCAACACTCCCTAAGACCTTACCATTAAATGTATAAGTCCTGCTAAGATTTGCTTTCCCAAAACGCAGCACCTCACATTTATCTAAGTTAAACTCCATTTGCCACTTCTCAGCCCATTGGCCCATCTGATCAAGATCCCATTGTAATCTGAGGTAACCTCCTTTGCTGTCCACTACATCTCCAATTTTGGTGACATCAGCAAACTTACTAACTATACCACTTATGCTCACACCCAAAAAGTAGGGGGCCCATTATCTATTTTCCAAATGGAATTTACAATATATTACACGTATTGACTGCTGCAGATTGTGCAGTCTTTCAGCAAAAGTAGAATGTTTAGGGTGCAGGTTTGCTCGCTGAGCTGTAGGTTTGATATCGAGACATTTCATTACCTGGCCAGGTAACATCATCAGTGGCGACTTCCAAGTGAAGCGAAGCTGTTGTCACCTGCTTTCTATTTATGTTTGTCCTGAATGGGGTTCCAGGGGTTTGCAAGGACTGCCACAAACAGTACGTAGGACAAACAGGAAGAAAGTTAGCCACCAGGATACACGAACACCAGCTAGCCACAAAAAGACACGACCCTCTATCCCTTGTAGCCCTACATACAGATGAAAAAAACCACCACTTCGACTGGGACAACATCTACCCTGGGACAGGCTAAGCAAAGACATGCCAGAGAATTCCTAGAGGCCTGGCACTCCAACCACAACACCATAAACAAACACATAGATCTAGATACCATCTATCAACCCCTCAGAAAATGAACAGGAAATGACATCACCACAAACCCCAGGAACCCCATCCAGGACAAACATATAAATCGAAAGCAGGAGACAACAGCTTCGCTTCACTTGGAGGTCGCCACTGATGATGTTCCCGAGCCAGGTAATGAAACATCTGGATATCAAACCTACAGCTCAGCGAGCAAGCCTACACCCTAATCCTCAACCTGAGCTGCAAACTTTGCGAAGTAGAATGCATTTGCAAACATCATGCTGCAAACACAAACTCACCCCCATGGATGATCTATCTCGTGTGTGAATGAGATAGAGAAATAGTCTATTTCCGTGCTGTATATCTCTATTTGATAACCGATGCTTTATTTCTGTTGGTGTAAATGTTGTTGTAATTCATTGCTGGATCCTAATAGGTGTAAGGGTGACAGAATTCCCCAAGTAGGGCACTGTAAGATTCCTGGGACACCCCTATTTCTGGTTGACTTCCTCATGAACAAACATTAAGCATGTGCACCTATTTATGATTTTGTTTCATTTTTCTTGTTTGATTCCCTGCTATGACTACACCTTGTATTAGGATAGTTGACAGGCTGGGAGATTGTGGCTTGGGTCTTGATTGAATATTTTATCGTTCCAGAAGTTATAAAAGGCGGGGTCAAAGCTTTAGCAGAAATCCAGCAGAGCTGAGAACAGACCGACATCTTAGTCTGTGGGAACAGGGAGATCAACAGAGGATAGAGAAATCAGGTCCTGAAACCAGACCACCCTGTGATCAGTGCTTAGATTAGAGGCATCCTTCTACATCAGTCAATGCCAGTTGTCAGACAGGTGCAGCAAGGCAAGTGGTATATTAGCAGGCTGAACTGAGATTAGAAGTGGGGATGTCTTCCTGCAGTTAGGGAGTCATTGAATTTATTCAAGGCTGAGTTCATCTGATTTTTGAACAATAAAGTGTGGATTTTTATGTTGTGTGCATGAGGGTTTTTTTGTGGTTTATGTGTTGGATGCAGGTACAGTAACCACATTTAAAGTGGAAGGCAAGAAAATGGTTTTAAGACCACGACAGAACAGTTACGGTCAGACAGCAGAGAAACGGACCCTTCATTCCATGCTGACTATGTTCTCAAACTAAACTAGTGCCACTTGCCAGTGTTTGGCCCATATACCTCCACACCTTCCCTATCCATGTACTTATCCACATGTCTTTTAAATGTTGCATCTGAACATGTATCCACCACTTCCTCTTTACATTCACTCAATACATGAAACACTCTGTTATAAACAAACTTTTCCCAATTCTGTCCATTCCATGGGTTCATTCTCTTTCCTTTCAGTTGCTGCAAGTCATAAATCGAAGCCCACAATGAAATAAATGGAAAAGGAGTTGTGAAGAGAGTACCCTACTCACAGATGGTTGACAGAGTAAGGAGGTTGCAGTCTGGAGCAAACCCAAAACGTCGATTTTCCTGCTCCTCGGACGCTGCCTGACCTGCAGTACTTTGCCAGCACCACTCTAATCTTGACCCTGATCTCCAGCATCTGCAGTTCTCACTTTCTCCTGTAAGAAATCAGCAGTTTTAAACCAAAAACCTGTTGCAGTTTAAAGCTCTCATTGAGAGTCTGAGCTCAGTGTGAAGTTCAGGTAATCTTTATTGTGACCCAACTTTGTTACAGCTTCAGAATCTCCCAGCAGAAAGGCGTAGAAAAAGTAGCAACTTTTTAAAAACAGCTCAAGGTCAAAGTGCAACCCCTCACTTTCTTTATTATTGGTCACCACTGAGTTGTCCCTTTGTAATTAGATCCTTGATATCGCCTTAACCTGGAGGAAGTATTGCCTCACTCAGTATTTTCAACCTGTATCCAAGTAAGTTGGATGAGCAGCGTAGAGTCAACCAGACTATTGTGGGTCTGGAGTCACGTGTAGGCCAGACTGGGTAAAGGATGCAGCTGGGACGACTGCTCTGATAACTGCTCAAGTCTTCCCTAAAAAAAGAACTGAGTGAATCAGATGGGGGTTTTCTTCCACCCCCACCCCACCGACAATAGTTTCACCGTTAGATTCTGAACTCCAAATTTCTGACCAAATTCCAATTCCGCCATCTGTCGTGGTGGGAATCGAACTCGGGAGCCACTGGAACTGGGTTGATAGTCCAGTTGGTAAAGGCACTCGGCCGTCTTTCTTTCAATCCTCCTGCAATGCCACGTGATCCCGCTGGTAGGTCAGCAAGGAGGCGGCCTGGGTAAAGGCCTTCCCGCACTCGGGGCAGCTTCAGGGCCTCTCCCCCATGTGGATCCACTGGTGGGTCTGGAGGTTGGAGGAATCGCTGAAGCCCTTCCCGCAATCAGGGCAGTGGAACGGCATCACCACAGTGTGACTGCGCCAATGAGTCTCCAGGGCAGACGGGAAACAAGCCTTTCCCACAATCGCCACACTTCCATGGTTTCTCCACGGGGCGGGATTCCTCGGGTTTCTCCATGGCCAAAGCTTCAGCTGCACACAAACGCATGTGGAGCTCTCCACCGTGAATTCCTCTTTCCAAACCATATAGCTGTTACACGCTCCTCACTCAGTGCACTGTAACGGTAGGGTCTCTCATCCAGTCCCACTGATGCTGAAAACGTACCCAAACAGGAACCAAAAAGCTTTGCTCCTTCTCACAGAATCATAGTTGCAAACTGTTGCAGTCCCGATGGATTGAATGACTGTTAGACATGGACGTCAAAGTAAGGACTGCAGACGCTGGAGAGTCAGTCAGAGTCAGAAAGTGCGGCACTGGAAAAGCACAGCAGGTCAGGCAGCATCCGAGGAGCAGGAGTGTCAACGTTTTGGGCATAAGGCCTTCATCTGTTGATTTTGAACCTTCCATCTTCAGATCCTGAAATGTAAAAAGAGATTACAAAAGTCATCACTGTCAGTGCAGAGTAGAAATTCTGAACAAGCAATTCCACTTTCTGCGAAATATACTTTTCTTTTGTTATTCCACAAAATTGAAAGCACCATCCCACTCTCTCTCCCCCTCTGTTCTCACTCTGATCTAACTAATTCCCCTGAAGGTGCTGATTCAGGATCTTCCGGGGGCAGGAAAGCAAAAACGTCAAGACTGACATCTCTCTGAATTTTGGATAACTCCACCTGAAAGTTAATATCTTTCACAACATTGGGATACTGCTGAGAGGTGAGGAGGTCTGATTTTGGGAAGCCCAAAAAAAAAAGTTTGTGCCAATCCCTTCCCTTCAGAGAATCCCCAGAGTGTGAAAGCAGGCCACTCAGCCCCACAAATCCACACCGACCCTCTGAAGGGTAACAGACCCACACCTATTCCCCTACCCTGATTGCTCTACATTTACCCCCTGATTAATGCACCTAACCTGCACATCTCTGGGCACGGTCAATTCATCCTAACCTGGACAAAAGTTAAAAATCACAACACCAGGTGAGTGTTCAACAGGTTTATTCGGAAGCACTCGTTTTCAGAGCGCTGATCTTTCATCAGGCAGTTGTGGAGAATAAGATCATAAGACACAACTTATAGAAAAACATTATAGTGTCCTGCCACCGAGATAATATATTGAACAAGCCTGGATTGTCAAGTCTTTCATCTTTTAGACTGGGTTGCAGCTATCATTCACATGTAAATCCCAGACCTTCCTGCAAGGCACCTTATCAAGATAACTCGAGGTTTTATCGCAAAATGTGACATCTCAGTTCACACAACGCATTAAAGGTGTGAGGTCAGAGTCTGTCTGTGTCTCAGTCTTGAGTCAGACTGGTTCTATTTCCAAAGTGGAATTTACAAAATATTACATGGATTGACTACTTACAGATTGTGTATTTTTTGAGCAAAATAGAATGTATCTGCAAACATCATTCTGCAAATACAAATTCACCCTCACGGATTTGTTATGTGCGTCTGTGCATGAGAGAGAGAAAAAGTCAACGTCCGTGCTGTATAGCTCGATGCCAATTTGATAACAGATGCTTTAGTCCTGTTGACGTAAATATTGTTGTAAATCAGAGCTGCATACTGACAGTTCGATGTAAGATAGAAAGAATTCCTCAAGTAGGACACCGTACCAATCCTTGGGAGAGCCCTATTCCTGGGGGTGGGGTCAAAGCTTCAACAGAAGTCCAGCAGAGCTGAGAACAGACCGACATCCACATGCCTTTTAAATGTTGTAATTGTGCCAGTCTCCACCACTTCCTTTGGCAGTTCGTGCCATACGTGCACCACCCTCTGTGTGAAAAGGTTGCCCCTCAGACCCCAGTTAAATCATTCTGCTCTCACCTCAAACATATGCCTTCTAGTTTTCTTGGACTCCCCTACTCTGGGGAAAAGACCTTAGGTTTCCCCCCCCCCCCCATCCATGCCCATTACAAAGGTCTATAAGTTTACCCCTCAACCTCTGATGCTCCATGGAAAATATCCCTGGCCTATTCAGCCTCTCCCTATAGCTCAAATATTTTCTGACCCCTTTCAAAGTTTCATAACATCTTTCCTACAGCAGGGAGACCAGAACTGAACACAGTATTCCAAAATTGGCTTAACCAACATCCTGGACAGCCACAACATGACCTCCCAACTCATCTACTTGATGCTCTGACCAATAAAGGCCATCCTCCCAAATGCCTCATTCACTATCCTGTCTACCTGAGACTCCACTTTCAAAGAACTATGGAACCTGCACTCCAAGGTCTCTTTGTTCTGCAACACTCCCCTTAACTGTGTCAGTCCTGCCTGGATTGCTTGACCAAAATGCAACAACTCTCATTTCTCAAAATTTAATTCCATCTACCACACTTTGGCCCACCCGATCAATTCTAATTTATAGCAAACTCACTTTTCTCTCTCATTCTCTAGAAGCTGAAAATCTCCATCCCACACACTCTCCCTCCAGTCTCAGTTTACTGAACCTAATTCCTGCTCTACCTCATCCTGAAGGGTCTGGTTCATGCTGATTAATAGGCCCACACTCAGGAGGGGGGCTCTAAATGAAACATACATAATCCTGAACAGCCCAGACAGAGTGGACGTTGTGAAGAGGTTTCCATTGGTAGGACAGACTCAGACCAGAGGCACAGCCTTAGAGTAAAGGGAAGTCCTTTTAGAAAGCCAGAGAGCGGTGAATCTGTGGAATCTATTTCCATAGAAGGCTGTGGAGGCCAGGTCACTGGGGATATTTAAAACTGAGACAGATAGGTTCTTGAGTATCAAGGGGATCGAGGGTTACGGGGAGAATGGGGTTGAGAAACCTAGCAGCCACGATTGAATGGGGTGATTAGACCTGATGGACTGAATGGCCTAATTTCTGCTCCTCTGACTTAGGGCCTCTTGCTGTCCTGGACACAGAGCAAGAGAGTTGGGAGCAAGACTAGACTATTCGGTCTTTCGAGTCAGCACCAGCATTGAACAATTCATAACTGGATATGAATATACCTACAGCTGGGTGAATAGGCAGGGACTTTTTTCACTGGAATACATGAGGTTGAGAGGTGACCTTAAAAGAGGTTCATAAAATCATGAGGAGGGTAGATGAGGTGAACCGCAGGTGTCCTTTCCCTAGGATGGGGGTTTCAAGATTAGGGAGCAAATGAGGAAGGTGAGTGAAGAAAGATTTTCAAAAGACTGGAGTAGTGCCTCTTTTTTGAGAGTAGTTTGTGTGTGGAATCAATGTCCAGACACGGTGGTGGATGTAGGTACAGTAACAAGGTTTAAAAGACATTTGGATAAGTACGTGAATAGGAAAGGTTCAGAGGGATATGGGCCAAATACACACAGGTGGGACTAGTTTAGTTTGTGAACCCAGTCAGCACGGTTTAGTTGGACTGAAGGGTCTGTTTCTGTGTTGTCTGACTCTGGAACTGTTCTAAACTGGGCTTAAAATCATTTTCTTGTCTTCCTCCATAAACATCCACTTCTTTCTTGTTCAAAAATCAGATTCACTCAACCTTGAATTTATTCAAATGACCCCCTAACTGCAGCATGACATCCCCATCTCTGAACTCAATTCCTCTTGCTAACACACCACTTGCCATGCTCATTGCCTGCTGCACCTGTCTGACAACTGGCACAGAAGGACGCTGATGCCCCTCTGAACATCCACGCATCATTCCTGATGAAGGGCTTGTGCCCGAAACTTCGACTGTCCTACTGCTCGGATGCACCTTGAATGAATCTACCATCCCTACCTCTGCTGGCAATGCGTTCCAGGCACCTATCACCCTCTGAGTAACGTACTTTCTGTGTGCATCTCCAACATGATGTCCCAACTCCTGTACTCAGCATGCGAACAATGAAGGCAAGTGTGCTGAACACCTTCTTCACTCCCGTCTACCAGTGATGTAACTTTCAAGAACAATGAACCTGAACACCTCCATGTCTCTGTTCTACAACATGACCCAGGGCCCTACCATTACCTGTTCAAGTCTTGCCCTCCTTTATTTTAGCAAAATGCAACCCCTCACTGATATCCATACCTCTCTCATACACACATGCTCTCTCTCAGACACACACACACCACCCCATCAAAACTCTCACCCTCTCACAGGCTCATACTCCATCACAATCATACTTTATCAAGCAGGCACACATTCAAATACACACTCACATCGCACAGTCTTATACACAAACTCAAAAAACTTCCCTGAAGGGAGTCTCCCTGAACGTCAATTTTCCTGCTCCTCAGATGCTGCCTGACTTGCTGCAGCACCACACGCTCGATCCTAAACTTATTACCCTCTAGTTCTGGACTACCCCATCCAAAGGAAAATACCACGTCTATTTACCCTATCCATGCCCCTCATGATGATATAAAAGTGTATAAGGTCACTCCTCAGACTCTGGCAAGCTACGGAAAACAGTCCCAGCCTGTCCTTATGTCTCTCCTCACCCAGGTAACCAAGACACATACCTGAGGTCGCAAAGTCTGCTCCCTCCCTGGGTTCACTCCAGTTGCTACAAGTGAGCCTGCTCCGTTATTCATTAAGATCACGGCTGATCTATCCATCGTTTCATCTCCTCCTCCCTGCACTGTCACAAGGAACCCCTTAATTCCCCAACCAGGCCAAATCCCACCCAACTGTGTCTTGAATATACTTAATGAAGCTGCCTCTATTGCTTCCTTGGCCAAAGGATTCCCGAGATTTTGATGAAGGGCTTTTGCCCAAAACGTCAATTTTCCTGCTCTCAGGATGCTGCCTGACCTGCTGTGCTTTTCCAGCACCACTTAATCTAGACTACTCCATAGATTCACGACCCTCTGGGAAAAGCAGTTCCTCCTCATCTCTGTCTGAAAGCTACTCCCTCTTACCTTGAGGCCTAGTCTCACCCACCAGAAATTACTGGACAGGTTAGGGCTTCATCCCCACAGTGCAATGACATTGGGAAGATGCTTCCATTGCTGGGAGAGACTAGGACCAGAGGACATAGCTTTAAGAATAAAGGGAAGAAATTTAGGAACAGAGATAAGCGATGCCTCCTTTTCTGCCAACAGCGAGGAGCATGGACAATGTGTTGGTGACACCAGTGAGCAGGTGCGCTGTTGTTCACACCGAGGAGCAGGCACAATGTGCTCTGTGGTGATGCTGGTGTTATTGACAGATGTTAAATGTTCAAATGCCAAGAGGAGAAATAAAGGGTAGAGCCACAGTTCTTTTTCCCCCATGTGGCTCAACATTTTCTAGCTTTTGTCTGGCTGCTCAACTTTTTTTTTAATGTCTTTTCCCCAGAGTAGGGGTGAGGTTCACAACTAGAGGGCATAGGTTTAGGGTGAGCAGAAAGATATTAAAGGTACCTAAGGGGCAACCTTTCCATGCAGAGGATGGTGAACGTATGGAATGAGCTGCAAGAGGAAGTAGTGGAGGCTGTATAATTACAGTGTTTAAAAGGCATCTGGATGGGTATATGAATAGGAAGGGTTGAGAGGGATATGAACCAAGTGCTGACAAATGAGACTAGATTAATTTAGGATATCTGGTTGGCATGGACAGGTTAGACCAAATGGGTGTGTTCATGTGCTGTACATCTTTATGACTCTATCTAATAAAAAAGTATATTTTTCCAAATCCCAAACTATCTCCATGTTAACAAGGCTTAGTTCACCACATACTTTACTAACCATTCTCAACAGGTCCTGCCCCTTCAATGACTAAGAACATATACATGCTGGTGCATAGTATCCTTCACTAGTATTTACACACTACCCTCAGCAATTGTACAAAAAACAGTGAGGGGTAAACAGCACAAGCGCCAGTAAAAGCAGATGGAAAGTGAGTGTAAAATGTGACTATGACAGGACAGGCCCCACATTCCTTCCCCTCCGTCCCCCCCACAACCTGCCTCACCTTTCACCTCCCGGGCCCAGTACCTTCCAGGTGGCCCCATAGTTGACACAGGGGCCGCCCCACGACCAGTAGAACTCCACCACCCAGGCGGCCGACCAGTTCCCAAACAGGCCCTTAACCCCATCCGCCTCCAGAATGGTCACCGGCTCCTGCCTGCTGTACAGCCGGCCGGTGTGGCCGTGACACAGCAGCTGCACCAGGAAGGCGGCGGTGACCAGTGACGGGGGTCTGCCCCGGGCCGCACGGCGCCATTTTCCTAACGGCCGCCGCTTCCCCGCTCGAGCGACTTCTCCTCCCAACCGCCTTCACCCCCGCGTGACGTCTGCACGGGGGATGGGCGGGGCCGGGGGAGCATCACCGTCACCAAGCAACAGCCACCTCGCGCTACAACTGCTCATTCACAAAAACAAACTCTCCTGTCTCGCTCTGCAGCTGCAGGGGGGACACTGCCACGTTTCGAGGAGCCCTGTCTACATTGGGAAAGCTCACGGCTCCATTTAAACAGATATTCCGACATCTAACGGAACGATGTTAACTTTCAACTGCGTTCAGGGAACATGTATTTTGCTCTGAGTAAGTCTATTGAGTTTAACTGCAGCATGGCTGTAGTTTTAAACTTGTTTGCTTTCCTGAACAGCTAGGTTTAAATGTTTTATTCGTTAGAAGAACCAAAATTAGTGATAGTTCACATATCCACCCTGAAATGGGGTGGTAACTGGATTGAGTGGGTAGGCGCCTTGCTAAGTTTAACTTTGGGGACAGCCTTTGAGCTGCATATGAACAAACTGCTTACATGTTGCACTTATCGACTGCTAAATATCGGCTCTTGTTATCTTAACACTTAGCCTTCTGATTGGACATTGCAAAGGTTCACCTCCCGCCCACACCCCGCCAGCACCCTTCCCAAGGGTCAGACCCTCCCTCTCTCCAGGCACACAGTCTGAATAATTGACGAAGCAAAATTCACTGTCAAATCCCATCAACATGGAAGATCCCAGCCCACCCTACCTCCCACTCTGTACCCAACCCATCCAAAAACCACAAAACATCATCTCATCTTTAAAAAACAAAAGAAAAACTGGACCGCATCAAAACGTTCAACAACGGTCAACGCTATGACTGTTACACACTTTACGGAGCTACATTTCAACTCGAGTTCGTTTGCACTCCCTCATGAAAGTTCACATTAAAAGCTCATTGTACCAAATCAAGGCATGCCACAGCTCTCTGGAATTTAGCGGAATTCTTCCTGGTATCCCTCATGTTTTCTGGTTTTTTTGAGAAAGGAGACCCTCCCGTTAGCTTCGCCTTCAGATCTCCTTGGCTACGCCCAAAGTTTCGGCTGATCAGTTCAAGCATAGGGTCGCAGCCTTTTCTTGCTAAGCTCAGCTGGCTTAAACGTTAGCAACGCCTCTGGTTCCCGTTGGGATTTACGATCCCGAGCGCAGACCTGGCCCGCAGCCTGTAGTCCCACAGTTCCTGCTGACTGCAAACTGCCCTTCTGTCAGCAAAAATACAAACACGACGGGGACAGTGTTCATTTCGCTATTCTCAATGTCAACTCTGACCCCACGAAAGGTTCTCTTTTCAGGGGCGGGCATGTCAATTGCCGACTTGGGGTTTGGTGAAATGTCTCAACAAGTGTTTCCGTTTGTCTATATTTACAAGAATTCTAACCCCAACTAGACATTTACATGTAAAATCTAAGAATTATGCAACGTGACACATGAAAGCATGATGAGGAGCATCTCCTGTGTCCTCTCTCAGCTCAGAAAAGACTTAAACCCCGCTCCCCCCTGTAACATTCCTCCAGGTGGAACTTAACGCAGGCGGATTATTAGGGGTTGCTCAGTGGTCACAGCGCCAAGGGACCCGGGTTCAATTCCAGCCTCAGGGGCGACTGTCCGTGTGGAGTTTGCACATTTCCAGCCTGCGCCTGCGAGGGTTTTCTCCGGGTGCTCCGGCTTCCTCCCACAATCCAAAGATGCGTAGGTGAGGGTGGATTGGCTATGCTAAATTACCCATAGTACTGTTAGGACGGAATTTGTCCTTGCATGTTCGTTTTAGGAGGAGAGACAACAGACGCTCAATTGTTTGGCACAAGCAGGCTTTATTGCAGAATCGTAGCTGATACAGTGAATCACCATGCATTCACTGGAGAAGGCGCGTTCTGCCTTCCCCTCCCAAATCTGCTCCTGATATACTCTTTGCTAAGCAGAGCTTCGCGGAGCTACTAAGCATTGCCTTATTAGGACATTTCGTGTTTGCTAGGCGTTTCCTGTTATTGAGCTCATTTGGGCGTTGGCAGCTGAGCTGGCCACGTAAGCAACAGTTTCAATTTCCCAAGCAGCAGCTACAGCTACAGTTTCGATTCCCCAAACAGCAGCTATAGCTCCACCCTCCCTTGACCTATTTTATCCTAACAGTACCCAGGGATATGTAGGATTGGGTAATTTAGCATGGCCAATCTACCCTAACCTACACATCCCTGGACACTATGGGTAATTTAGCATGGCCAATCCACCCTTAGTGTAGGATTGGCCAGGCTAAATTGTCCTATAGTATCCAGGGATGTGCAGGTTTGGGTGGATTGGTCAGGCTGAATTACCCATAGTGTCCAGGGTTGTGTAGGTGAGGGTGGATTGGCCATGCTAAATTGTCCTATACTATCCAGGGAATGTGCAGGTTTGGGTGGACTGGCCGTGCTAAATTACATAGTGTTTGGGGATGTGCAGGTTAGGGGGCATTGGCCATGCTAAATTACCCATAGTGCCCAGGGATGTGTAGGCTAGGTGGGTTAGTCAATGGGAATTGCAGGGTTACAGGCAGAGGTCTGGGTGAGGTGTGGGTTGGATGGGCTGAAGGGCCTGCTCCTACACTGCAGGGGTTCTAAGCGTGAGATGAGGTGCTTGACGGAAACGATGGGGAAGAGGCAGTGAAAACACAACGAGACCGTTTGAAAGTGGGAGCATGACAGGAGGGGGTGGGTAAATGGGATGTGGTGAGGGAGGGGGCTTAGGAGAGAAAGAGACACAGAAAGAGAGGGTCACACACAGATACAACTGGTGAAAGTGGGGAAGATTGTGATAGGTTCAGATAAGGTGGAGGAAGAAAAGCTGTTCCCCATTCACTGATAGTGACAAGGTCAGGGGCGGCCTGAAGTTCAGGGGTTTGAGCAGGAGAGAGAGGGGGAAAACAGAGGAAAAACAGGTTTACCCAGCAAGCAGCAATATGCTGGAATCCGCTGTCACCTCAGAGAGACAGACAGACGCAGAGGCAGACGCAGAGAGAGAGAGACACAGAGAGACAGAGAGCCAGAGACAGAGATGGGGAGGTAATCAGATGAAAGGCCTCCCTGTGCTGTGAGATCCAAAAGGAGCACGCGAGCAGCTGCCCCAGTGTTTCTGGCGGTCTGAGGCATCTCCCCCTCGCCCCATTACCGGTACCGCTCTCCCGTCCCGTTGGCACCCTCCCGGTGAACGGCCCACTCTCCCAATACACTCAAGCTGCCCCTTCCCCCCCCCGGGGCTGGAAGAGGACGGAACAGCCCGTTCCGGAGCGGGGCTCGGGAACGCTGCCCATGTCCGCGACGTCCTTTCCGAGAAAGGAAACAAAAAGGACAACAGACAGGGGACCACCCGCATCAACGGGAATGACAACATTTCACACTCAGACAAGGCCTTGTCAAGAGATGTACAGCACGGAAACAGACCCTTCGGTCTAACCCGTCCGTACCGACCAAATATCCCAACCCAAACTAGTCCCACCTGCCAGCACCCAGCCCATATCCCTCCAAACCCTTCCTATTCATATACCCATCCAAATGCCTCTTAAATGTTGCAATTGTACCAGCCTCCACCACATCCTCTGGCAGCTCATTCCATACACACACCACCTTCTGCATGAAAAAGTTGCCCTGTAGGTCTCTTTTATATCTTCCCCTCTCACCCTAAACCTATGCCCTCTAGTTCTGGATTCCCCAACCCCAGGGAAAAGACTTTGCCTATTTATCCTATCCATGCCCCTCAATTTTGTAAACCTCTATAAGGTCATCCCTCAGCCTCCGACGCTCCAGGGAAAACAGCCCCAGCCTGTTCAGCCTCTCCCTGTAGCTCAGATCCTCCAACCCTAGCAACATCCTTGTCAATCTTTTCTGAACCATTCCAAGTTTCGCAACAGCGGGGAGACCCAGAAATGGAAAAGACTGAAGGGGGAAGTCAGCGGTAAATCTTTTGAAGAGGTTACAAAGGAGAGACCTCTATCTGCAGCGGGAATGACCCCCACAGTAGCAGGTCGAGGTGGACGGCATTTAAGGAGAAGCTGGATACAGACGTCAGGGAGAAAGGAACTGAAGGGAATGCTGCTGTAAGGGAAATCAAGTGTGAGCGAGTGAAGGGGAGGTGCGTAGAGGCTCACATGGGTCAGAAATACTGAGAGAGACCAGTTGAGCTGAAGGACCTGACTGGAGACTCAATGGGACAGAGAGTGAAATCTTGGATCCACCTGCAAGAGAAGGAGAAACACGTGATTTACCTTCCAGGATTAAGCAAGTCCCGCAGATTCTGCAGATCACTTTATTGGTCAGAGCACTGAGTATAGGGGTTGGGGTCTGGACAGGACGTTGGTTAGGCCACTTTTGGAATACACAGGAACCTCGATTATCCAAAGGACACATGCAGGGTGTATTTCAGTCGCTTGACGATTAGATCCCTTACAGTGTGGAAACAGGCCCAACCAGTCCACACTGACCCTCCAAAGAGTAACCCACCCAGACCCATTTCCCTCTGACTAATGTACCTAACACGTCGAGCAACTTAGCATAGCCAATTCACCCTGACCTGCACATCTTTGGACTGTGGGACAGAACCGGAGCACTAGGAGGAAACCCACGCAGACGCGGGGAGAATGTGCAAACTCCACACAGTCTGTCGCCTGAGGCAGGAATGAAACCCAGGTCCCTGGTACTGTGAGGTAGCAGCACTAACCACTGAGCCACCGTGCTGGTTCATCTAATTCTGGATAATCGAAGTTCCTCTGCATTATGAGCACTTCTAGTCTATCGGAAGGATATTGCAAAACTTGAAAGGGTTCAGAAAGATTGACAAGGATGTTGCCAGGGTTGGAGGGTTTGAGCTACAGGGAGAGGCTGAACAGGCTGGGGATGTCTTCCCTGGAACGTCGGAAGCTGAGGGTTGACTTTAAGAGAGGTTTATAAAATCATGAGGGGCATGGATAGGGATAGACAAAGTCTTTTGCCAGAACTAGAGGGCATAGGTTTAGGGTGAGAGGGGAAAGATTTAAAAAGGGTCCTAAGGGGCAACATTTTTCACACAGAGGGTGGTGTGTGTGCGTGTGGAATGAGCTGTCAGAGGAAGTGGTGGAGGCTGGTACAATTGCAACATTTAAAAGGCATCCACTTGGGTATCTGTGTAAGGAGGGGTTTGGAGGGATAGGGCCAATTGCTGGCAAATGGGACTTGATTAGTTGAGGATATGGAGGAGTTGGAGCGAAGGGTCTGTTTCTGTGTTGTACATCTCTACTTCAGGAGGAAATGCGCAGTCGCAGGCTCACAGAGCCACTGGCTGCCAAGGGGATGAGAGCACAGCAACTGCAGTGACCCTCCGCCCTCCCACCCAGGGTTCAGCCCTGGGCGGTGACTCACAGCAGCTGGCCCCGTCACTTGTGCCCCCGCTGGTGCCGCAGCAGGTGCTGGGAGTGAGCGAAGCCCCTCTCACAGACGGGGCAGGTGAATGGCCACTCCCCGGTGTGGACCCACTGGTGTGGCCGCAGGTTGGTCAGCCGGGTGAAGCCCTTGCCGCAGACGGATCAGATGAACGAGCGCTCGCCGCTGTGAAGCCGCCGGTGCGACAGCAGGTTGGAGGAGCAGGTGAAGCCCTTGCCGCACTCGGGGCAGGTGAACGGCCTCTCCCCGGTGTGGACTCGCTGGTGTGAGAACAGGCGGGACGAGCGGGTGAAGCCCTTGCCGCAGACCGAGCAGGTGAAGGGCCGCTCCCCGGTGTGGACCTGCTGGTGGGTCAGCAGGTTGGACGACCGGGTGAAGCCCTTGCCGCACACCGAGCAGGTGAAGGGCCGCTCCCCGGTGTGGACCCGCTGGTGGATCTGGAGGCCGGAGGAGTGGGGGAAGCCCTTGCCGCAGACGGAGCAGGTGAAGGGCCGCTCCCCGGTGTGGATCTGCTGGTGCCGCAGCAGGGTGGACGAGTGAGGGAAGCCCTTGCCGCACACCGAGCAGGTGAAGGCCCCCTCGCCGGTGTGGACCTGCTGGTGGGTCAGCAGGCTGGACGACTGGGTGAAGCCCTTGCCGCAGACAGAGCAGCTGAACGGCCTCTCCCCAGTGTGGACCCGCTGGTGGGACAGCAGGGCGGACGAGTGAGGGAAGCCCTTTCCGCAGACGGAGCAGGTGAAGGGCCGCTCCCCGGTGTGGACCCACTGGTGCCGCAGCAGGGTGGACGAGTGAGGGAAGCCCTTGCCGCACACCGAGCAGGTGAAGGCCACCTCGCCGGTGTGGACCCGCTGGTGGGTCAGCAGGTTGGACGACTGGGTGAAGCCCTTGCCGCAGACGGAGCAGGTGAAGGGCTGCTCCCCGGTGTGGATCCGCTGGTGGGTCAGCAGGTTGGACGACTGGGTGAAGCCCTTGCCGCAGACGGAGCAGGTGAAGGGCCGCTCCCCGGTGTGGACCCGCTGGTGGGTCAGCAGGGTGGACGAGTCAGAGAAGCCCTTGCCGCACACCGAGCAGCTGAACGGCCTCTCCCCGGTGTGGACACGGCGGTGGATCTCCAGATCGGATGCGTAGTGGAATCCTTTCCCGCAATCCCCACACTTCCACGGTTTCTCCATGGCGCGCGGAATGCCTCCTGAGACTTCCTTTCCCCACAGTGGGCAAACTGGCTCAGGCACGTGCCCCTGTGGTTCAGGTAAAGACGATACTTTAAGAGCCTACTGAAGCAGACAAAAACGTTCAAAGAATTTGCCCCTTCTGGACTGAAAGAGGGACGTCTCTCCTGTCCCACGAATCAAGGGGCTCTGTCAGACCTTCACATGGTACTCAGTTGGGGAGCTGTACCTGCAAAGCTGCTCTTCTCATATCCTGTGAAAAGGGGATTACAAAAGTCATTGCTGCCTGCACATGACAGGAATTCAGAACAGATCATTCTAGTTTCTGTAGAACTTCCCTAAAACAATCAAGTTACAATATGCAGATGCCAGTGTTGGGCTGGGGTGTACAAAGGTTAAAAAAAAATCACACATCACCAGGTTGTAGTCCATTAGATTTGTTTAGAAGTTCGAGCTTTGAGAGCTCTGCACCTTCATCAGGTAGCTAGTAAAACCTCCAGGCGAAAAAGACAGCAGATGCTGGAGATCAGAGTGGTGCTGGAAAAGCACAGCAGGTCAGGCAGCATCCGAGAGGCAGGGAAAAAAAAAAGACGTTTCAGGCAAAAGCCCTTCATCAGGAATGAGGACACTTTCCGAAACGTCGAATCTGCTTTTCCTGGTATGGAGGATGCTAACTATGAAGAGAGGTTGAATAGATCAGGATTATTTTCATTGGAAAGACGGAGGTTAAGGGGGGACCGGATTGAGGCCAACAAAATCATGAGGGGTATAGACAGGGTGGATAGCAAGAAATGTTTTTCCCCAGAGTGGAGGACTCAGTTACTGGGGTCATGAGTTCAAAGTGAGGGGGGAAAGATTTAAGATATGTATGGAAAGTTCTTTACGCAGAGGGTGCTGGGTACCTGGAATGTGTTGCCAGTGGAGATGGTAGGGACGGGAACGATGGCGTCATTTAAGATGTATCTCAACAGATACATGAAAGGGCAGGGAGCAGAGGGATACAGATCCTGAGAAAATAGGCAGCAGGTTTAGATAGAGGATCTGGATCGGTGCAGGCTTGGAGGGCCGAAGGGCCTGTTCCTGTGCTGGAATATTCTTTATTCTATCGGGAAAAGACACCTGCCACTCACCTCATCAATGGCCCTCCTGATTTTACAAAGTGTTATAAAGTGTGCTGGACACTCAATGGAATAGAGGCTATTGTATTTGACTTTGATCTATCTGTGGCCATTGGGAAGATGTTTCCATTGGTAGGAGAGACCAGGAGCCGAGGGCACAGCCTTAGACCTTTTAGAACGGAGATCACGAGAAACCTCTTCAGACAGAGAGTGGGGAATCTGGGGAATTCACTGCCACAGGAGGCTGGGAGGCCAGGTCTCGGAGGGTATTTAAGACTGAAATAGATGGGACAAACATGATTTACCATCCGGTGTGAAAGGAGTGCACTTCGTCAGCTCCTGCAGATCTTTGGCCCGGGGAACGTGCAGTCCCAGCCTCAAACAGCATCGGTCCCACGGGAAGCAAAGGGAGCGAGAGCGGCCAGTCCGGCAGAAAGGAAGCCTCGCTCCCTTCCTGCTTCACCCACTGTCTTCGAACGGGGCACAATCCCCCCACGGGGCACGATCCCCCCCCAGTCCTGGGTGGGATTCGCTGCAGACTTCAACTCCGTGCGATCACGTTGGGAAGGAGCCTGTGCGTCCGCAGGGTCGGCGATCGATTGAAGGCCTTGCCGCCCCCGGGGCAGGTGAGAGGCCTCTCCCTGGTGTGTGGAGGCGCCGGTGCGTCTGCAGGTGGGACAGCTGGGTGAAGGGCCTTGCCACACTCGGGGCAGGGGTACGGCCTGTCCCCGGTGTGGACCCGCCGGTGCCTCAGCAGCTTGGAGGACCCAATGAAGGCCTTGCAGGACTCGGGGCAGGAGAACGGCCTCTCCCCGGTGTGACCGCGCCGGTGGATCTCCAGCTCAGAGGGGACTCGAAACCCCTTCCCGCATTCCCCACACTTCCACGGTTTCCCCACGGCGCGGGCTCCCTCCAGGTTCGATGCGGAGAGTCGCCCGAGGCTGGAATTGAACCCAGGTCCCTGGCACTATGAGGCATCGGTGCTACCTACTGAGCCACCATGCCACCCTCATGCAGTTTGCTAACCTAGTTATCTGCCCCCCCGCCCTCTCTCTCTACCATATTGACAGACCAAGATGTGGGGGGAGGGGAAAGAGAATCAGAGCAAGAACTTTGCTTTGGTAACAAGACCTAGAACATGCTCGCTCTGAGGATGACTGTAGTGGAGTCGATCAATACCCAAGTGAGACTGGAGGGACCCTATAGAGGAATACACTTACAGGACTCTGTGGATATAGAGAGGAATGAGTCTGACTAGATTCATCCACAGAGTCAGCATTGAGCCCAGTGTTCTCCTGTCCTGTAATGGGTATGACTGGAAATACATGACATGTTGTGGTTCTGTTCGTCGAGCTGGGAATTTGTGTTGCAGACGTTTCGTCCCCTGTCTAGGTGACATCCTCAGTGCTTGGGAGCCTCCTGTGAAGCGCTTCTGTGATCTTTCCTCCGGCATTTATAGTGGTTTGTCTCTGCCCGCTTCCGGTTGTCAGTTCCAGCTGTCCGCTGCAGCGGTCGGTATATTGGGTCCAGGTCGATGTGCTTATTGATTGAATCTGTGGATGAGTGCCATGCCTCTAGGAATTCCCTGGCTATTCTCGGTTTGGTTTGTCCTATAATAGTAGTGTTATCTCAGTCGAATTCATGTTGCTTGTCATCTGCGTGTGTGGCTACCAAGGATAGCTGGTCGTGTCGTTTCGTGGCTAGTTGGTATTCATGGATGCGGATCGTTAGCTGTCTTCCTGTTTGTCCTATGTAGTGTTTTGTGCAGGCCTTGCATGGGATTTTGTACACAATAAGGACTGCACAAAACACTACATAGGACAAACAGGAAGACAGCTAATGATCCGCATCCATAACACTACTATTACAGGACAAGCCAAACAGAGAACAGCCAGGGAATTCCTGGAGGCATGGCACTCACCCACAGATTCAATCAATAAACACATCGACCTGGACCCAATATACCGGCCACTGCAGCGGACAGCTGGAACTGACAATCGGAAGCGGCAGAGACAAACCACTATAAATGCCGGAGGAAACAACACAGAAGTGCTTCACAGGAGACTCCCAAGCACTGAGGATGTCACCCAAACAAGGATCGAAACGTCTGCAACACACATTCCCAGCTCGGCAAACAGAACCACAACAACGAGCAGCCGAGCTACAAATCTTCTCCCAAACTTGGAATACATAACATGGCTACAACACTATGATATAACTAGAAATAATTATAAATCAAATTTATACAGCTGTAAATAAATACATATTGCACAGTAACACTATGATATATCCCTGTCCAGTATGACTTTTACTGTTCAGTTAAACGAAACTTGAAAGGGTTCAGAAAATGTTAACAAAGATGTTGCCAGGGTTTGAGCTACAGGGAGTGGCTAAATAAGCTGGGGCTGTTTTCCCTGGAGCATCGGAGGCTGAGGGGTGACCTTATAGAGGTTTATAAAATGATGAGGGGCATGGATAGGGTGAATAGACAAGGTCTTTTCCCTGGGGTGGGAGAGTCCAGAACTAGAGGTGAGAGGGGAAAAGACATAAAAAGGACCTAAGGGGCAACTTTGTCAGTCAGAGGGTGGTGCGTGTATGGAATGAGCTGCCAGAGGAAGTGGTGGAGGCTGGGACAATTGCAACATTTAAAAGGCATCTGGATGGGAATATGAATGGGAAGGGTTTGGAGGGACGTGCTGGCACATCGGACTAGATCAATTTTGGCTATGTGCTCGGCATGCACCAGTTGCACATAGGGTCTCTGTGTGCTATACATCTGTATGACTCTCAATGCTGTCCAGGTGAGTCAGTGATGTTATAACAACAACACTGGACCAGCAATCCAGAGGCCCCAGGCAAATAATCTGGGCTCATGGGTTCAAATACCAGTAAAAACAAACATTGGGGAAATTAAATTTATTTTTTTAAATCTGAATTGAAAACTAGTCTCAGTCATTGAGAGAATGAAACTTTTCTGAAAACCCATTTGATTCAATAACGCTCTTCAGGGAAGGAAACCCGCTAGCATTAACTTGGTGCTGCCTGCATATGACGGCTCACGTGCTTGACTTTTAAAATGCCCCCTAAAGTCTGGCAATCCTCTTGTCTGAAGGGCAGTTCGGGACAAAAACATTGTTGGCCTTGCCAAAAAAAAAGCCCACATTCCATGAAGGAGTTTTTCTCGAATGTGACTTCACATCTGCGAATGGGTCACATCAGAACATCCAGACAAATAAGCACCAAAATGTCTGGTGCTGCAGAGTACAGCAGGTCAGCCAGCATCTGAGGAGCAGGAGGTTTGATGTTTTGGGCATAACCCCGTGATTAGGAATGTGGGGTGGGCCCAAAGGGGCTGAGAGATAAATGGGAGGGAGGTGGGACTGGGGGAAGGGAGCTGAGAATGCTATGGGTAGATGAAAGCGGGGGAAGAAGGTGACAGGTCAGAGAGGAGGGTGGAGCAGATAGATGGGAAGGCAGATGGACAGGTGGGACAGTTCAAAAGAGCATTCCCAAGTTAGAGGGTTGTCTCTGGGATTGGGCGGGGGGGGGGGGGGGGGGGAAATGAGGAAACTGGTGAAATCAATATTGATCCTGTATGGTTGGAGGGTCCCAATGCAGAGGCATTCTTCCTCCAGGTATCAGGTGGCCTAGGACCCTGCAACCACATGGCATCAACATCGATTTCACCAGTTTCCTCACATTCCCTCCCCCCTCCCACCCCAGCTCCAACCCTCCAACTCAGCACCACCCTCTTGAACTGTCCCACCTGTCCATCTTCCTTCCCACCAATCTGCTCCACCCTGTCGCCATCACCTCCCACCCAACCTGCATCTACCTTACCCCCAGCCCCACTCCCACCTTCCTATTTATCTCTCAGCACCCTTTCCACCCCCCTCCCCCTCCGCAATTCCTGATGAAGGACACGAGAGAGACAGAGAGAGAGACACACACAGACAGCGATCTAGACCAATGCATCCAGCATATGCACCTTTCCTGAGTTCACCTCCTTTCACTTCACTTCCTACAAACCAACAGTTTAATCCCAAAATGAGAAAAGAAATGGAATAGGAGGGGTGAGAAGAGAGGGTGCTGTACTCACAGAGGTTGGTGCAGTCTGGGGTAACACTCAATCTTCATTCAGAGAGAGAGAGAGAGCGCATCAGGAGCTCATGATCCAACTTCCGCATTCAGACAATGAGGGGATGCTCTGATTGGTAGGAGGTCCAGCCTTCCATCCGGTCCTCCAAGGCTCCCCATTGGTCATGCCTCCCCGTTTCGAGGGGAAGGGAGAGAGGTCACGTGGGCGTCACAAAGACCAGCGCGGCGCGTTGGACCAATGGGAAAGGCTGGAACGCCGCACGGGCGGGCGCTCTGTCCAATCAACGCGCGGCCTTTGTGACGACGGCGCTCCGTCGATTCACGTGACCGGTTGCTCCTGCACATGCGCCGTTGCGGTGGGGGGTTAAGGGGAGCTGATGTTCTGTTGGTCTGGAGGGTCCCTGTATCCAGGAAGAGGTGAGTGTGGCTCAGTCAATGAGCATCAGTCAGATCTTGCTGGAGCATGGGGGGAGGTGGGATATTAGGTACAGCAAGAGTTAAAGAGTGTGTGGGATGGAGATTTATAGCTTTTTTAGGTAATAAGTCCCTTTCTGAACAATACTGGGGGATGGGTGATATCAGAAACAGCAGAGTGAGAATTGAAGAAAAGTGTGTGTGTGTGTGTGGTGGAGATTTGCAACACTTTTTAAAGTTAAAAATCACACAACTCTAGGTTATAGGAGAAAATGAGGTCTGCAGATCAGAGCTGAAAATGTGTTGCTGGAAAAGCTCAGCAGGTCAGGCAGCATCCAAGGAACAGGAGATTCGACGTTTCGGGCCAGAGCCTTTCTTCAGGGCTTATGCCTGAAACGTCGAATCTCCTGTTCCTCGGATGCTGCCTGACCTGCTGCGCTTTTCCAGCAATACCCTGCTCACCAGCATCTGCTGTCTTTTTCGCCTGGAGGTTTTACTAGCTACCTGATGAAGGTGCAGAGCTCTGAAAGCTCGAATTTCTAAACAAATCTAATGGACTACAACCTGGTGATGTGTGATTTTTTTTTACCTTTGTACACCCCAGCCCAACACTGGCATCTGCATATTGTAACTTGATTGTTTTAGGGAAGTTCCACAGAAACTAGAATGATCTGTTCTGAATTCCTGTCATGTGCAGGCAGCAATGACTTTTGTAATCCCCTTTTCACAGGATATGAGAAGAGCAGCTTTGCAGGTAGAGCTTCCCAACTGAGTACCATGTGAAGGTCTGACAGAGCCCCTTGATTCGTGGGACAGGAGAGACGTCCCTCTTTCAGTCCAGAAGGGGCAAATTCTTTGAACGTTTTTGTCTGCTTCAGTAGGCTCTTAAAATATCGTCTTTACCTGAACCACAGGGGCACGTGCCTGAGCCAGTTTGCCCACTGTGGGGAAAGGAAGTCTCAGGAGGCATTCCACGCGCCATGGAGAAACCGTGGAAGTGTGGGGATTGCGGGAAAGGATTCCGCTCCCCCTCCAAGCTGGAGATCCACCGCCGTGTCCACACCGGGGAGAGGCCGTTCAGCTGCTCGGTGTGCGGGAAGGGCTTCAGCGACTCGTCCACCCTGCTGACCCACCAGCGGGTCCACACCGGGGAGCAGCCCTTCACCTGCTCGGTGTGCGGGAAGGGCTTCACCCGGCTGTCCATCCTGCTGACCCACCAGCGGCTCCACACCGGGGAGAGGCCGTTCGCCTGCTCCGAGTGCGGGAAGGGCTTCAGCGACTCGTCCACCCTGCTGCGGCACCAGCAGGTCCACACCGGGGAGAGGCCCTTCACCTGCTCCGTCTGCGGCAAGGGCTTCACCCAGTCGTCCACCCTGTTCTCACACCAGCGGGTCCACACCGGGGAGAGGCCGTTCAGCTGCTCCGTCTGCAGCAAGAGCTTTACCCGCTCGTCCACCCTGCTGACCCACCAGCGGATCCACACCGGCGAGGGGACCTTCACCTGCTCCGAGTGCGGGAAGGCCTTCACTAAGTTGTTGAAACTGAAGTCCCACCAGCGGGTCCACACCAGGAAGCGGCCCTTCACCTGCTCCGTCTGCGACAAGGGCTTCGCCCGCTCGTCCGACCTGCTAACCCACCAGCGGGTCCACACCGGGGATAGGCCGTTCAGCTGCTCGGTCTGCGGCAAGAGCTTTACCCGCTCGTCCGACCTGCTAACCCACCAGCGGGTCCACACCGGGGAGAGGCCGTTCAGCTGCTCGGTCTGCGGCAAGAGCTTTTCCCGCTCGTCCAACCTGCTGACCCACGAGCGGCTCCACACCGGGGAGCGGCCCTTCACCTGCTCCGTCTGCGGCAAGGGCTTCACCCGCTCGTCGCACCTGCTGCGGCACCAGCGGGTCCACACCGGGGAGCGGCCCTTCACCTGCTCGGTGTGCGGCAAGAGCTTTACCCGCTCGTCGCACCTGCTGACCCACCAGCGGGTCCACACTGGGGAGCGGCGCTTCACCTGCTCAGTCTGCGGCAAGGGCTTCCCTCACTCGTCCACCCTGCTGCAGCACCGGCAGGTCCACACCGGGGAGCGGCCCTTCACCTGCTCTGTCTGCGGCAAGGGCTTCCCTCACTCGTCCGACCTGCTGCGGCACCAGCAGGTCCACACCGGGGAGAGGCCGTTCAGCTGCTCGGTCTGCGGCAAGAGCTTTACCCGCTCGTCCGACCTGCTGGCCCACCAGCGGGTCCACACCGGGGAGAGGCCGTTCAGCTGCTCGGTCTGCGGCAAGAGCTTCACCCGCTCGTTCAACCTGCTGGCCCACCAGCGGGTCCACACTGGGTAGCGGCCCTTCACCTGCCTGGTCTGCGGCAAGGGCTTCCCCCATTCGTCCGGCCTCCAGATCCACCAGTGGGTCCACACGGGGGAACATCCTTCCGATAGACCAGAAGTGCACATAATACAGAGAAACTTCGATTATCCAGAATTAGATGAACCAGCACGGTGGCTCAGTGGTTAGCACTGCTACCTCACAGTACCAGGGACCCGGGTTTCATTCCTGCCTCAGGCGACAGACTGTGTGGAGTTTGCACATTCTCCCCGCGTCTGCGTGGGTTTCCTCCTAGTGCTCCGGTTCCGTCCCACAGTCCAAAGATGTGCAGGTCAGGGTGAATTGGCCATGCTAAATTGCCCGTCGTGTTAGGTATATTAGTCAGAGGGAAATGGGTCTGGGTGGGTTACTCTTCGGAGGCTCAGTGTGGACTGGTTGGGCCTGTTTCCACACTGTAAGGGATCTAATCGTCAAGCGACTGAAATACACCCTGCATGTGTCCTTTGGATAATCGAAGTTCCTGTGTATTCCAAAAGTGGCCTAACCAACGTCCTGTCCAGACCCCAACCCCTATACTCAGTGCTCTGGCCAATAAAGTGATCTGCAGAATCTGCGGGACTTGCTTAATCCTGGAAGGTAAATCACGTGTTTCTCCTTCTCTTGCAGGTGGATCCAAGATTTCACTCTCTGTCCCATTGAGTCTCCAGTCAGGTCCTTCAGCTCAACTGGTCTCTCTCAGTATTTCTGACCCATGTGAGCCTCTACGCACCTCCCCCTTCACTTGCTCACACTTGATTTCCCTTACAGCAGCATTCCCTTCAGTTCCTTTCTCCCTGACATCTGTATCCAGCTTCTCCTTAAATGCCGTCCACCTCGACCTGCTACTGTGGGGGTCATTCCCGCTGCAGACAGAGGTCTCTCCTTTGTAACCTCTTCAAAAGATTAACCGCTGACTTCCCCCTTCAGTCTTTTCCATTTCTGGGTCTCCCCGCTGTTGCGAAACTTGGAATGGTTCAGAAAAGATTTACAAGGATGTTGCCAGGGTTGGAGGATCTGAGCTACAGGGAGAGGCTGAACAGGCTGGGGCTGTTTTCCCTGGAGCGTCGGAGGCTGAGGGATGACCTTATAGAGGTTTACAAAATTATGACCGGCATGGATAGGATAAATAGGCAAAGTCTTTTCCCTGGGGTTGGGGAATCCAGAACTAGAGGGCATAGGTTTAGGGTGAGAGGGGAAGATATAAAAGAGACCTACAGGGCAACGTTTTCATACAGAAGGTGGTGTGTGTATGGAATGAGCTGCCAGAGGAAGTGGTGGAGGCTGGTACAATTACAACATTTAAGAGGCATTTGGATGGGTATATGAATAGGAAGGGTTTGGAGGGATATGGGCCGGGTGCTGGCAGGTGGGACTAGTTTGGGTTGGGATATTTGGTCGGTATGGACGGGTTAGACCGAAGGGTCTGTTTCCGTGCTGTACATCTCTTGACAAAGCCTTGTCTGAGGGTGAAATGTTGTCATTCCCATTGATGCGGGTGGTCCCCTGTCGGTTGTCCTTTTTGTTTCCTTTCTCGGAAAGGACGTCGCGGACATGGGCAGCGTTCCCGAGCCCCGCTCCGGAACGGGCTGTTCCGTCCTCTTCCAGGCCCCGGGGTGGGGGGAAGGGGCAGCTTGAGTGCAGTGGGAGAGTGGGCCGTTCACCGGGAGGGTGCCAATGGGACGGGAGAGCGGTACCGGTAATGGGGCGAGGGGGAGATGCCTCAGACCGCCAGAAACACTGGGGCAGCTGCTCGCGTGCTCCTTTTGGATCTCACAGCACAGGGAGGCCATTCATCTGATTACCTCCCCGTCTCTGTCTCTCTGGCTCTCTCTGTCTGTGTCTCTGCGTCTGCCTCTGCGTCTGTCTGTCTCTCTGAGGTGACAGCGGATTCCAGCATATTGCTGCTTGCTGGGTAAACCTGTTTTTCCTCTGTTTTCCCCCTCTCTCTCCTGCTCAAACCCCTGAACTTCAGGCCGCCCCTGACCTTGTCACTATCAGTGAATAGGGAACAGCTTTTCTTCCTCCACCTTATCTGAACCTATCACAATCTTCCCCACTTTCACCAGTTGTATCTGTGTGTGACCCTCTCTTTCTGTGTCTCTTTCTCTCCTAAGCCCCCTCCCTCACCACATCCCATTTACCCACCCCCCTCCTGTCATGCTCCCACTTTCAAACGGTCTCGTTGTGTTTTCACTGCCTCTTCCCCATCGTTTCCGTCAAGCACCTCATCTCACGCTTAGAACCCCTGCAGTGTAGGAGCAGGCCCTTCAGCCCATCCAACCCACACCAACCCTCCCTCACCCAGACCTCTGCCCGTAACCCTGCAATTCCCATTGACTAACCCACCTAGCCTACACATCCCTGGGCACTATGGGTAATTTAGCACGGCCAATGCCCCCTAACCTGCACAGCCCTAGGCACTATGGGTAATTTAGCACGGCCAATGCCCCCTAACCTGCACATCCCCAAACACTATGTAATTTAGCACGGCCAGTCCACCCAAACCTGCACATTCCCTGGATACTATAGGACAATTTAGCATGGCCAATCCACCCTCACCTACACATCCCTGGACACTATGGGTAGTTTAGCCTGACCAATCCACCCAAACCTGCACATCCCTGGATACTATAGGACAATTTAGCCTGGCCAATCCTACACTAAGGGTGGATTGGCCATGCTAAATTACCCATAGTACCCAGGGATGTGTAGGTTAGGGTCGATTGGCCATGCTAAATTACCCAATCCTACACATCCCTGGGTACTGTTAGGATAAAATAGGTCAAGGGAGGGTGGAGCTATAGCTGCTGTTTGGGGAATTGAAACTGTAGCTGTAGCTGCTACTTGGGAAATCGAAACTGTTGCTTACGTGGCCAGCTCAGCTGCCAACGCCCAAATGAGCTCAATAACAGGAAACGCCTAGCAAACGCGAAATGTCCTAATAAGGCAATGCTTAGTAGCTCTGCGAAGCTCTGCTTAGCAAAGAGTATATCAGGAGCAGATTTGGGAGGGGAAGGCAGAACGCGCCTTCTCCAGTGAATGCATGGTGATTCACTGTATCAGCTACGATTCTGCAATAAAGCCTGCTTGTGCCAAACAATTGAGCATCTGTTGTCTCTCCTCCTAAAACGAACATGCAAGGACAAATTCCGTCCTAACATTTGGTGACTCCCAACACGGGGAGGAAAGAGATAACAGTTGGCAGACCGGTTAGCAGACAACCTTCGGCGCCGAATCTTATTAAGGTATGGAAGTGCCTGTTACATCTAAAACTTCCAGTAGTTAATTTTTGAGTTAGTTCTTGTCTGCTTTCTGATCCTCACCAACCCAAATTGATTTAACCAGGCCACAGAGGCACAGAATCTTGGCTGGTAAGTCATTTTTTTTTAATCTAAAGTAGTGTAAAACTTGGAAGTAATGAGAGCCTTTGACATTAAAATTCTCCACGTATTTTTAAAATTCTCCTGCGTGGAGGGGTGGGGGTATCACGTGGAACTTGGAATTAATAAACACGGGAGACGTGTGGAACTCGGTGGTAACGAGGACCCCGTAGCACAGACTTTAAAATTCCTAGAAGTGAGGGGCATTGGGTAAGGAGAGAGACAGAGGACAGGGGACAGAGACAGACAGAAACAGAGATACAGAGAGACCGACACAGGAAGAGAGTGAGAGAGAAAGAGGGAGATAGATAAAGAGAGACAGAAGGTAATAAAGACAAAGGGGAGAGAAACAGAGAAAAGGGAAGAGAAAGCAAGAGAGAAGGATAGAGAAAAAGGATTGCGAGAAATAAGGGTTAGGGGTAAGGAGACTCGCAGCAGCCAGCGAAGAGAGAGAGAGAGCGAGCCGATCTGTCCCAGCAGCCTTAAGAGAGAGAGAGAGAGTGAAAAGAGCTGTACAACTGACAAGGTTTAACCCTTTGATTTGGTTTGAATGCACATTTTTTTTTGTTGGTGATTGAATGTGTAAGTTTTATTCCCTGGAGCTTGAGTTCCAGGACTGTTTTAAATGTGATTTTTATGGAAACTTAACATGATTTTTTTTTTAAGGTTGATGACTTCTGTTCTTTTAAAAGTCATGACTGCCTTACTATCCGATTCTAACTAATCTCTTTTATCTTTACATAAAAGCAATGTATGGAGGACAGTTGAAGTTTCAGTTCAACAGTAGGTTGTCGTAAAAACGAAAACTTCCATGGTTATTATCTGTGACCTTGGATTCGGCCATTGTTCATGCATTAGAAGTTTTTTTTTAACTTGAATTGGCAAATTCTTGTAAGACAGCTCTGATTATTTTACGACCTATAGTATTGTAATTGAGTAATGATTGGTCAGGAGTACTTAAGAAAACTAATTTTGGATCTAAATTAGGGGACTAAAACTGGGTGATTACAGTGAATTTCAAAATTGGGAACTGTATGAATTTTACATTTTAAATATTGAATACTGAATAAATGGACGTAAATATATAAATATGTTTACAAGTTAGGAACAGGCTTTAAAGTTAGTCAAGCATGAATTGATAAATTGGTGTTTGAAGTTATGGGAAGCTAGGAACATTGCAATATTTCTTAAAAGAAAGAAAAAGGGAAGAACGTAACGACTTGTCCCCTTCGGGAAGTACCAATAGGGGACAAGGAGATTGGGTTTGTGTGTGTCCCCCTCACCAGTGGGGAGGTCGGAACATCTAAAAGGAAATGACGGTCCTGGTTGAGAATCCGGTAGGATTGTCAGAACAAATTGATCTATTTTCGAGGCCCAGTCTGTATATGTGGGCTGAGTTAATGACTATTTTGAATATACTATTTACTGGGGAAGAGAGGGGACTTATATGGGGATGCTGGACAGGGAAAGATACAGAAGATAGAAGGGTGGAGTGGGAAAAACCCATTAGATGAATTGTTAGGAGAGGCACAGAAAGTGTTTGTAAAGAGAGAGGACGAGAGACAGAAGCAGAAGGCGAAAATGACGGTCGCTGCGGTTGATGAGGTAATTAGGAGAAGAATGGAACCAAGAGTGAGCAACCGGAGCAGCGGGTGACAGCATGGAGGGCAGAGAGGAAAGGGGATAGGGAGAGACAAGGAGGAGCATTTGATAGAGGGTTTGAGCGACAGGGGCAGAGATGAAGGTCTCCACAGGCAGGATGCCATTATTGTGGAAAGATAGGGCATTTTAGGCGGGAGTGTCCTGATCTATAAAGGGAAGAAAGAGCCATTCCGCTTATGATTTTGATAACGACGGGGAGGGGAACAACAATTGGCATCATTTCTGAGCAGTCAGGGGTTAACAACCCAGTCATAGATTGGCTGAATAGCACATTTGGTAGATGGGGAACTGTGCTGGGACAGCTGGCCCTTGGTTTATGCATCTCTGTTGCTATCTTTATTACCTGTGGTGGTTGTTGTATACCATGTATCAGGAAGCTTGTGACACGACCGATTGACCGTGCCCTGACGGGAAAGGATGACCCCCACCCGCATACCAGGCAGCGGTGCTGGAGGAGCCTGTGATGGGGGCACCCCAAGGAAAGATTACGGGATCGAAACCAGAGGGAATGGAGGAGCTATGCCTGAGAGAGAAACGCGGGACAATATATGATTTTGCTTTATAACTGTGTCACTCATTTCTAATCCTTCTCCTTTAGGGCCTCAGAATGTGAGGGCTGTGGTCCAAGGACCCCCTAGTTGTATATTTTTCCCGTTTAAATTTGCAACAGATAAATTTGTGCTTTTATGCTGCAGTTAGAGATTGTGAATTGCTATATGCCTCAAGACTCAAGAAACTATTGTTCACCCAAGAGATTCCTAGCCATCATCTGGTATTCCTAAATGGCTTCGATTGGTCTCGAAAGCCACTGATCACAGTAATAAGCCAGTTGCCACTGCCCGTGTCCATCCTTAACGTCTGTGAAATGGATGTGGGTTTTTGTTGGTCAGTGAAGAAGACTGGTTAGCCAGTAATGGGTAAGATTCCTCGAGCGAGGAACAACCTAAGACAGGCACAGTCGTGCATTGGCCTTCAGAATAGTGGCCTGTGGTCATGTGGCTTTAGCAGATCCCTGGTCTTTGCATCCGTGTCGGGAATCTGATTAAGTTTCTGGCTGGCAAAGCAGCTTGATAGAAGGAAAATCGTGCACTCAGTACATTGTATTCACAGTATTTTGGACAGATGAAAATGCCAGTTTTGTGGCAGCTTCCAGAACCGACTTAACAACAAACCTTTGGGAAGGAAGGAAAGCACATTGAATCCTATTACAAAAGATTTGACACGATTTCAGTAGTTTAAAATTATTTTAGGATGTCATGATCTAATATGACCGATTTTAATGAGTCGTTGTACAATTAGATGTTCTTTGGAAAACAGACCTTCATTCTGCAGGCATCCTAACTCATCCACTTTGTGTTTTCCCTGGTTCTCTTCCTTTTGTTATCATGCTCAGTTTCACTGTGTTTTTTATCGTTTTGTTAGTTTTGAGATAGCTTTTTTTTTTAGTTGTTTTCTTTAAAAGAAATAACCTAGAATTGCCTACTAATTGTTAATTTTCGCTTGTTGCTTGTTTTGTAGCGGTATGCTGCTTAGGGACCCCTTCACCCTGAACTAATGTGTCCCTAGAACCGGTCGGCCTGGTTGAGATAACGTGTTCGGAGAAGCCAAAGGGACGTTTGGGGGGCGTCCACCGACACACCCGGCCCCGGTTGCCGTGCGACATTGCGTTTGTAGCGGTATGGGTTGATGTGGCCTCAGTAGAGGCCAAGGGAGGGAATGTTGGGATGTATATCTAATAGGCCTAGGGAGGGTAGAGTTGTAGTTACTGCTTGGGGAATCAGGGGGCGCTGCGGAGCGGTTGTTTGGACTGCTGACCGAAACTGCCTGTGCAGCTGGACTGCTGTTTACGAGACTGAAACTGTCTCGTAGACAGCTACCAAGGTCAGGCAGCACAATGGCAGGCTCTTCTCAGCGTAGCTGCCGAGGCCATAACAGGTGGCTGAGCTGTTGTTTACCAGACTGGAACCGTCTCGTGGATATTTGCCAAGGCCGAATGAGCTCTGTCACAGGAGACGCTTTGTGTGCGAGAGATCACGTGTGCGAGTAGTTACGTAGCTTAGCAAAAAATATATCAAGTGTGGATTTCTGGGGGAAAAACAGAATGTGCACCTTCTCCAGTGAAAGCATGTATTTCACTGTAATCAGCTACGATTCTGCGAAATAAAGAACCTTGTGCCAACTAATTGAGAGTCTGTGGTCTCTCCTCTAAATGAACACGCAAGTACAAATTTCTGTCCTAACAATATGAACAGGGCTGTATGTCAAAGGACAGCATTATTTCATCCTCTTCTACCTTGTGTGTTTGGTGTTCAGGAATTCTTGGGTGGAGTGAATGGAGTGGCGTGAATCTTCTCCTCAGTTTTTTAGTCTTCACTGGAGTTCTTTGACTAGTCTGTATAGTGGTGTTCCAGGTAGTGAGACTGTGGGCCTGAGGGGAGCTCCTGGTTTGAAGAGGAGAACAACAAAGTGCCATTCCTAGATGTCACAGTAGAGCAAACAGTTAAGGGGAACTTCAAACTAGCGTCCACAGGAAACAATACACACGGATCAAATACTTAACTACAGAAGCAATCATCCCAACACCCACAAACGAAGCTGCATCAGGAGATTAATTCAACAAGGCACCACACATTGCAGCACAGAGGAACTGCGATGGGCAGAAGAGAAATACGTATACGTACTCAAGAACGGGTAACAATAAACCCAGTGCGCCATTTTCTCATTGATGCTTCCAAACTGACCCTCAAATTTGGTTTGTCCCTGCATTCTTTCCTGGTTGTCTTTTTGTGGGTTTTGAAAACTTTCCCAATCCTCTGACTGAGGATAAGAGTTGGGAAGTTATGTTGTGGCTGATAGGACATTGGGTAGACCACTTGGAATATTGTGTGTAATTCTGGTCTCGCTCCTATCAGAATGATATTGTGAAACTTCAAAGGGTTCAGAACACATTTAAAACGATGTTGCCAGGGTTTGAACTGAATGGGCTGGGCTGTTTCACCTCGTGCACCAGAGGCTGAGGGGTGACTGAGAGTCATTAATAAAATCATGAGAGGCATGGATAGGGTAAATAGACAAGGACATTTCCCTGGGTGAGAGAGTCCAGAACCAAAGGGCAAAAGGTTTAGAGTGGAGGAGGGCAAGATTTGAAAGGGTCTTAAGGAGTAACCTTTTCATGCAGAGAGTGGTGTGTGGAAGGAATGAGCTGCCAGAGGAAGTGGTGGATGTTGATACAGCTATGACATTTAAAAGGCATCTGGATAGGTATATGAATAGGAAAGGTTTAGAGGGATACGGGTAAGTGCTGGCAAATGGGACTAGATTAGGCCAGGATATCTGGATGGCCCGAAGGGGCTGTTCTGTGCTGTAAATCTGACTCTGGCTTGCCACGAACATTTGCCATGTCCGTATGTTTAGTTTCTCTCTGGTTGTCTGTGTCAATGTCTCGATGTCTCATTCCACCCACCACATACCACCACCACCACCCCCACCACCCACCACAGGGACGATAACCAATTCATGTCTGTTTTTTATCAAGAAGCTGTATTGCAGGTTCAACCTGAATTTACACTTCTTTTGCTTCCCAAAATCAGACTTGCTCACTCTCAGCAATATCCTGAAAGATATTAACTTTCACGTGGTGTTATCCAAAATTCGAAGATGTCAGTCCTGACGTTTTTGCTTTTTCTGTCCCTGTAAGATCCTGAATCAGCACCTTCAGGAGAATTAATTTGAGCGGAGTGAGAATGGAGGAGGAGGAGAGAGAGTGGGATGCTTTCAATTTTGTGGAACAGCAAAAGAAAAAAATGTTCTGCAGAAAGTGGAGGAGCTTGTTCTGAATTTCTACCCTGGACTGACCTTGATGACTTTTGTAATCTCTTTTTCCAGAGTATTTGAAGATTTGAAGACTGAAGTTTAAAAATCAACAGATGAAGGGCCTATGCCTGAATCGTCGATTCTCCTGCTGTTTGGATGCTGCCTGACCTGCTGTGCTGTTCCAGCACCGCACTTTTCAACTCCTCTCCAGCCTCTGCAGTCCCCACTTTCACATCAATGTCTGACAGTCACTCAATCCATCGGGACCTACCTCCACGATTTTCAACTATGATTCTGTGAGAAGGAGCAAAACATTTTGGTTCCTGTTTCAGACCATTTTCAGCATCAGCGGGACTGGATGAGAGTCTGTACTGTTACAGCACACTGTGTGTAAAGCCTGAAACAGTTATACAGCCAGGAAAGAGGAATTTACTGTGGGCAGGGACCATACACGGGTCTGTAGCTGCGGCCATGGTGAAACCAGAGGAATCCCACACTGTGGAGAAACCGTGGAAGTGTTGCGACTGCGGGAGAGGCTTCCATGCCCCATCTGTCCTGGAGATTCATCGGCGAAGTCACACCGGGGAGAGGCCATTCTCCTGCCCCGAGTGCGGGAAAGGCTTTACCTGCTCCTCCCACCTGCTGGACCACCGCCGAGTCCACACTGGGGAGAAGCCATTCTCCTGCCCTGAGTGTGGGAAGGGCTTCACCTACTCCTCCCACCTGCTGGCCCACCAGCGCGTCCACGCTGGGGAAAGGCCCTTCCCCTGCTCTGAGTGCGGGAAGACCTTCAGTGATTCCTCTACCCTGCTGAGGCACCAGTGGGTCCACATCAGGAAAAGGCCGTTTTCGTGCCCTGAGTGCAGGACGGGCTTCACCCGCTCTTCCGCTCTGCTGACCCATCTGCGGGTCCACACGGGTGAGAAGCCCTTTAGCTGCCCTGAGTGCAGGATGGCCTTCAGCAGGTCTTGCCACCTGCTGAGGCACCAGCGAGTCCACACTGGGGAGAGGCCATACTCCTGCCTCCAGTGCGAAAAGTGCTTTACCCAGCCCTCCAACCTGCTGACCCACCAGCGGATCCACACCCGCGAGAGACCGTTCTCCTGCCCCGAGTGTGGGAAGGGTTTTGCTGTTTCCTCCCACCTCGTGGCCCACCGGCGGGTCCACACAGGGGAGAGGCCATTCAGCTGCCCCGAGTGCAGGAAGGCCTTCAGCGATTCCTCTGCCCTGCTTAGGCACCAGCGTGTCCACACCAGAGAGAAGCCGTTCTCCTGCCCAGAGTGCGGGTAGGGCTTTACCCGCTCCTCCACACTGCTGACCCACCAGGGGAGAAACCATTCAGCTGCCCCGAGTGCAGGAAGGCCTTCAGTGATTCCTCTGCTCCGCTGAAGCACCAGCGAGTCCACACCGGGGAGAGGCCCTTCAGCTGCCCTGAGTGCGGGAAGAGGTTTACGTTTTCCCGCAACTTGCGGAAGCACCAGTGGGGGCACCAGCGCTCACAACAAGCGGATTCCTCCGCTGACGCTGCTGAGAGTCCCCCCCAGGACTGATTCTCCTGACAGTGGGTGCAGTGGGAGAGTTGGTGCACTGTATTTGTTTTCGGTTGGACTGCAACCCCATGGTGACTCAGGGGTGGCATGGTGACTCAGTGATTAGCACTGCTGCCTCATGGCACCAGGAACCAAGGATCAATTCCACCCTTGGGGCAACTGTCTGTGTGGAGTTTGTGGAGGGTAGGAGAATGGATGAGATAAGAAACCGCTGCCTTTCTTGAGACAAGTCTCCCGGAGAGAACTTGCTGACTGATTGATTATCTGATCTACTGATCCTCACAGTGCCTCATTGCCCTCAGTTAACTGGAGGAGGTCCACACAGATGTACCGAAGCCCCTCTTTGGACTGTGGAAGGAAACCTGTGCAGACAGGGAAAACATGCAAACTCCACACAGACAGTTACCTGAGGCTGGAATTGAACTTGGGTCCCTTATGCTGTGAGGTAGCAATGCTTAGCAGTGTGCTATCCCAATATGTTATAAAATTTGAATAAACCTACTAAGTTGTAAATGTGTTCATAACAAGAACTTAGTGTAAATGTTTGGAAGCAAAAGTCCATCGGAATTGTCTTTGGGACGGATCCAAAACTTACTGCATTCATGATTGAAAATACTTTGATCTCTGGAACTGTCTGCCAGAGAGTGTATTGGAGTCAGATTCAATTACGGTATTCAAAATAGAGGTGGATCATTAAACTGAAAAGGAAAGCAATTGCAGTGTTCAGTGAAGAATAGTACAAGGTACTGTAGTGGACGTCAGAGGATGAGTTTCCTGATTGGGGCTGTTCACTTGCTCCTGTTACCATTTCAGGTTGCTGACTTTTCGTTAGCATCCTGCACATGTTGGGATTTTTTTCTCCTTTCTAGTATCTACTTGAGTGACTCAATGACAAATCTAGTTTATGAATTGTTCCTATGATATCGACAGTGCTATGTAAATTGTGGGTCACAATATGTCCAAGTGAGGAAAAACAAACTGTTCATCTTAAATATTTATTTTTAAACAATGGAAATAAAACTCATGTTTGGAAAACACACAACTTGCTGTGTAGTAAGATCATCATAAATAGGAATGGGAGTAAATAATTGACCATTGAGCTGCTCTGTCTTTCATTTATCTAAATTCTCTTTCCTGCACTTGTTTTTTCATGACTTCATCTGCTGAAGTGACTACACTCCAAAAGCTTGTGATTTCAACATAGAACTAGGAGCAAGAGTCGGCCTTCCGGCCCTTCGAGTCTGCTTCACCACTCAATAAAATCATGAATCATCATTTCGTGGACTATACTCCACTTACCTGCGTTTTCACCTGATCCCTTAATTCTTTTACGTTTTTGAAAAAAATATCTACTTCTTCTAGTGATTGTTGAAGTAATGTCAAATCCTTCCCTGGGCAACGAATTCCATAGATGAACAACCCTCTGGGTGAAGAAGTTTCTTCTCAGTTCAGTTTTAAACCTGCTTCCTCTAATCTTGAGGCCACGCGGTATTATCCTAGTCTCACCTTCCAGTGCAACATCCTATCTCTATTTCTTTCAGAATTGAATATATTTCTGTAAGATCTTCCAAACAAACCTGTTGGACTATAACCTGGTGTCATGTGACTTATGACTAAAAAATGTGTTACCACGCATCCTCATAGCAGTGGGATTTCAGGGCTCGAAGATTGGGACACTACCACTGCATCATAAAATAAAACCCTCTGCAGCAAATAGGTCCTCTTCTATTGAATGAATGGGGAGAGGTTTCTTCTCAACATGGGATACAAATATTATACCCTCAGAGCCCATTACACTGAATTGAGTCCTCTTCGGTTGAATGAATGGATGTGGAGGTGCCACAGTTGAAATCGTTAAAAATCACATCTTGCCCCTGAATATGTGACACTACCGCTATAGCCCCAGAGCCCGTTGCAGTAAATTGGGTCAGCTGCTGTTGAATGAATGAACGGGAATGAAAAGGGCGGATACACTGAGCCGCTTGTGACATTCCCCACCAATCCCAAAGCTTGTGGTCAGTACCGACCAATCGGAGAGAGAGATTGCAGAGGGTGGGACAACACGACACGCAAACGCGGCCGCTATTGGTCAGATGGAGTAACGTGCGCTCTGATTGGAGGAGACGCGGATGACGCGCGTCACTGAAGGAGACGGAAAGGAGAAGAAAAACAAAGATGGCGGCGCGAGGCTGCGGTTTCTGACGGAGGGAGGGGGGCAGACAGGCATCGTTTACCTCAGAAAATACCTTTAAAATACATTTCACATTAAAGTCGGAACTTTTCAAACAAGAGGTGACGGTTACCGGGTGAACGGGAAAACAAATTAAAACTGTCGGCGGTGGAGGAGAGAGAGCCGGCGCCCGCGGCTTCTTCGGCGGCGGCCGGAGCCCAGGAGCTCAACAACCCCCCGGAGCTGGAGGAAGGTCCGAGCTCCAAGAAGCGGGGGGTCCGGCTGGAGGCTGGATTTACTCAAGGCTTGTATCTATTAACTTATTTAAATGGTACCTACTGTATGGGGGTATGGTTTACATTAAAACCGGAGGATCATGTCAGAGTGTTTGTTTATATTGAGCAGTTGTAGTTGGTAAAATACACTCCCTGGAGGAACACCTTCTATGATGCTGCATTTCTTACCTTCTGCCCTTCCCCCATTTGTTATCTCTCATCTCAATTTTACATTCTTTTGATCAAATTTTATTTCACATTAATCAGACTTTCTATCCACTGTGTGCTATTAATTTGTTTGTTGTATTATTGTAAGACAAAATTAATGATATTTCATTTCTGATGTCAGAGTTTGACATTGACTGTGCAGGTGTGAATACCAGTAAGTTGTGGAAATAAATCAACAACTTGTGCTTTTTAACAAAAAGAGCTGTTCACTGCTATCAATGGCATTCTCTCATTTGAGGGTGATGATTCAAGTCTGACCAACAAACTGTTTCATGCAGTTACCCAATTTAATGAAACTTTTTCAGAAAATAACTCTGGCAGATTAAGATTTATACAACTTATTTCTAAGATTCATTTATGTGCCCAGTTCTCTACCTGGTCTCCTCTACATTGTGGAGAATGGAGGCCAACTTGCAGAACATTTTAGAGACCAGCTCTGGGATGCTGAAACTAAATGACTCCACTGTTCTGTGGCCGATCACTTTAACTCTCTCTCCTCCACCGCCAAACTCTAACCACCTGACGCCTGGCAGAAGAACACCTCATCTTCTGCCTCTTAAATACAGCTGCTGTTTCTCTACTTATCTGGATGTTTGTAGTTTCCTTAATTAGTTATTGATTCATGGGGCTTGGTGGTGATAGGGAATCTGTCCATGACTGAGAACAATGTCACAGGCACAAAGCATTAGACATTTTAAAAATACTTTTATTGCAACCTTTTTCAAAATTATAAAGCTATAAAATAGGAAAATAACATTCTAACAACAGTAAACCAACTACTATACTACTCCACAAAACATATCAAAATTATACTCACTACAGATCAATAAATAATATGCTCAGTGCAATAAGACCTTAGCTTTCAATCTTCAAGAACATCAATTATTACCCGAACACTTGTTTGAAATTCTTCCTGTCAGGGCATAGAGTTCAGTATACCAAACCGACACGGCTACACAAAGGCCTTAATTAGAATGGCAGACAAATCTGGTAATTCAAAAAGGACTGCCATGTCTTTTAAAAATTCTGTTTTTTGGTGCACCATATTTGTGAGAATGTCCAAAGCAATGTGTTCCATAATTAACTTGTGCCACCCTGACAGACACCAGGGGAGGGGGTTTCGCAGACACCCAGCACATCAGAATATTCTTCCTTGCACAAAAAGTGAGGATATTTAAAAACTTTCACCCATGCACATCTAGGGAAGATAGGTTTGTCAACCCCAGGAGGAGAGAGACCAAGTCAACCTTACCTCTGGTCCCCAAGATCCTCTCTAGTACTCCTGCCATAGCTCTCCAATACATAAGAGGCTTGTGGCAGGACCATGCTAAAATTACTGGACCTTACACCATTGGTGAGAATCGCTGATAAAGGACCACTGTAAAGGACTGTTACCCATCTAGAAAAATTTCACCTCGACTAAACCACTCCAGGGTATTAAAAAAAAGGAAATGGCCACTCCACCCAGTCAAATCCCTTCTCTACATCCAAGGAAACCAACAACCCTTGAAATGATTGCTGTTGACACACTTGAATCATTTTAAGCAAGCTCCTGGGTTGGATTGGACATGATAAATTACCAAAAGTGTCCAGGTATGTGCGGATTAGGGGGATTGGCTATACCAAATTGTCCCACAGTGTAGAGGGATGTGTAGGATGGATTTGCCATGGGAAATGCATGGAGGAGGGTGGGGGTGTGGGATGCTCTTCGGAGTGTCAGCATGGACTAAATGGGCCAAATGGTCTGCTCCCACACTGTACGGATTCTATGACACCACCAAAGGAGCATTTTATCTGCATCTACCCTGTCAAGCCCCTTTCTGAATTTTGCTGGTTTCAAGAAGATCACTTCTGGTTCTTTGTGTCATAGAGTCATACAGCACAGAAACAGACCCTTCAGTCCAACTCATCCACATTGATCAGAATTCCCAAACTAAATTGCCTCCTTTTGGCCCATATCTACTTCAACCTTTTCATTAATGTACCTATCCAAATGTCTTTCACGTGCAGTAACTGTACCTGCACCTACTACTTCCTTTGGAAGCTCATTCACTCACAAACCATCCTCTCTAAAAAGGTTGCACTCGGGTTCCTTTTAAATCTCGCTTCTCTCACCTTAAAAAAAAATACACCCTCTAGTTTTGATCACTCCCACGCTAAGGAAGAGATCTTTGCAATTCACCTTACCTACACCCCTTTTGAATTTATAAATCTATATAAGCTCAACCCTCGACTCCTTTGCTCCAGTTAAAAAACAAAATCCCAGCCTCTCCTTATAACTCAACCCCTCCAGCCTTGGCAACATTCTGGTAAATCTTTTCCAAATCCTCTCCAATAGTATCCTTCCTATGACGGGGTGACCAAGACTTTAGTCAATACTCTAAAAGCAACATCCTGGATAACTTCATGACTTCCTAACTCTGTTACTCAATGATGTGAACAATGAAAGCAAATGTGCTAAGCGCCTTCTTAACCACCCTGTCTACCAGTGATGTAACTTTCAAAGAACTACGTACTGAGACCACCCCCCCACCCCCCCCCCCAGGTCTCTCTGTTCTACAACAAGACCCAGGGCCCTACCATTACTTGTACAAGTTTTGTTGGTTTTACCAAGATGTAACCCCTTGCTTTTATCCATACCCCTCTCAGACACACACATTCACCCCCTCCCTGACACCCTCACCCTCTCACAGGCTTATACTTCCATCACACACTCACTTTACCACACATGCACATACACAAATATGCACTCTTATGCGCGCGCGCGCACACACACACACACACAAGTCTATGGGGTGAATTTGCATTTAGAGTCAGAGATGTACAGCATGGAAACAGACCCTTCGGTCCAACTTGTCCATGCCAACTAGATATCCTAATCTAATCTGGTCCCATTTGCCAGCACTTGGCCCATATCCCTCTAAACCGTTCCTATTCATAAACCCATCCAGATGCCTTTTAAATGGTGTAATTATACCAGCCTCAACCACTTCCTCCAGCAGCTCATTCCATACACACACCACCCTGTGTGAAAAACGTTGCTCCTTAGGTCCGTTTTATATTTTTCCCCTCTCATCATACACCTATGCCCTATAGTTCTGGACTCCCCCACCCCAAGGAAAATACTTTGTCTATTTACCCTATCAATGCCCCTCATAATTTTATAAACCTCAATAAGGTCACCTCTCAGCCTCTGACCCTCCAAGGAAAACAGTCCCAGCCTATTCAGCCTCTCCCAATAGCTCAACCCCTCCAACTCTGGCAACATCCTTGAAAGGGTTCAGAAAAGATTTACAAGTTTCACAACATCCTTGGGATAGGAAGGAGACCAGAATTGCATGCAATATTTCAACAGTGGCCTAAGCAATGCTCAATGCTCTGACCAAAAAAAGGAAAGCATACCAAATGCCACCTTCACTATTCTATCTACCTGCGACTCCACTTTCAATGAATTATGAATCTGCACTCAAAGGTCTCTTTGTTCAGCAACACTCCCTCGGACCTTACCGTTAAGTGTCTAAGTCCTGCTTTTCCAAAATCCAGCACCTTGCATTTATCCAAAATAAACTCCATCTGCCTATCTTCAGCCCATTGGCCCATCTGTTCAAGATCCTGTTATACTTATTAGCTGTCTGTTACATCTCCAATTTTGGTGTCATCTGCAAACTTGCTAACTAATACCTCCTATGTTCACGTGCAAATCATTTATATAAATGATGAAAGTAGTAGATCCAGCATTGATCCTTGTGGCACATCACTGGTCACAGGCCTCTAGTCTGAAAAGCAACCCTCCACCACCATTCTACCTTGCAGAATTATATTTGCTGATACATTCAATTTTGCTTAAAAATGCACAAAGTCTGCAGGCAGTCAATCCACGCAATATTTTGTAAATTCCTACTTTGGAAATAGAACCAGTCTGACTTGAGATTGGCATACAGATGGTTTCAGGGTAGCATTCTCTCGTTCCACTGCCCCATCGCTTGCTGGGTGGTAGGCACAGTGTTGTCTCATGTTTATTCCCAAGTAATCACTGATCTACTGTAAGGCATTATTGACAAATGGTGTTCCCATTGTTGCTACTAAGCCTTTCAGGGATTCCCCATCTTGGAATTATATTAGTTAGCAAAGCCTTGGCTACGGCACTGACATCCTGTTTAGACGTGGGGAATGTTTCCATCCATTTGGAAAACATACCAACTATTACCAGGCAATCCCTGTTCCCTTAGCTGTGCGTTAGTTGAATAAAATCCATCCGTAAATGTTCAAAGGGGGTGTGCTGCCTGACTCATCTGTATTCCCCTCCCCACACTAATAGTGGCACAGATAACACATCATTCACAATATTTCTAGGAGTAGTGAGTAAATCCCTTAGTGTACCAGTGTGCCGCAATACTGTTGTACATTCCCCCCCCACCCTTTTTGACACATGGTCCTTACCATGTGTCAGTTTGGCATAGAATGGGTATAATGATTGCGGTAGACAGGGTTTACCATTGGGGCCACACCACACCCCTTCCTTCATGCTGCACCCTGCCCTTGTCCACTCATGCTTCTCCTCCGGCATGGCCTGTGACTGTAACTCCCATATGTCTGCTGTTGGGGTACAAACTTTTGTCATACATACGTCAAACTGATCACTTGGCAGCTGCTGGGCTGCCGTCCTTGCCGCTGAGTCTGCCTTAGCATTGCTTTGAGAAATGGAATTGTTATTTTTGGTGTTGGCTTCACACTTACACACAGCGAGTGATTTGGGCAATAGGACCGCTTCCAGGAGGTCAGACATCAGGCCAGGGTGTGTGATGGGCTTTCCAGAGGAGGTCAAGAAGCCCCTGTGTTTCCATAGGGTTCCAAAATCATGTACAACTGAAAATGCATATTTGCTGTCTGTGTAAATATTCACTGTCCTTTCCTTTGCCTTGACTGAGGCATGTAATTTGGCTATCAGCTCTGCTACTTGCACTGACAGATGAGAAGGGAGCGATCCTGCTTTTACTACCTCTTGGTAGCAGTAAAGATACTGCATGTGGGGCCAGTAGGGTTTATTCACTATAGCCAACTACGTCCCTGGACGCTACAACACCCTTTTCAGCAGCAGACACGGCTCGCAGAGCAACGCAAGGGTATCTTTCTCACATTGTTCCTTTGTTGGTGCTGCTATTTAAGCAATCATCTACATACAGCAGAAGCGCTGACCCTAGGGTTAAAACAAGAATCTCCAGACTCCTGCGTACAGCCTCATTATATGTGGTGGGGGGACTCTCAGTAACCTTGACAAAGTCGCGTGAAGGTATACGATTTTCCTTTGAGTGAAAAAGTGAACCAGAATTGACTATCTGGGTGTACTGGTACACTAAAGAAGACATTTACTAAATCCACAACAGAGAACCGTTTCCTGTCTGGTGGAAGTTGAGCCAACATAGTATAGGGGTTGGGAACATTTGGGGCACGCAGAACAACAGCGTTATTGACTGCCTGCAGGTCTTGAACAAACCTCCATTCCTCTGGTTCACCCGGAATATTTGCGTTTTTGACTGGAAAAATGGGGGTTCTCGCTAGTGAGATTTCACAGGGGATTATACTCCAGCCTTTAGGAAGGATTCAAAGACTGGAGTAATTCCTTCAATAGCCTCAGGTTTTAACGGGTGTTGTGCTCTGCAAGGACGATACTTAGACTTTGGGGTTATTTGTATGGGTTCACAGCCTCGTATGAGCCCCACGTCATGTTTGCCTTTTGCCCACAACTCAGTAGGGACCTTTCTCAATCTTGGGTCCGAGATTTCTACTTTAGGAAAATGCCAGTATAGTATAATGCTACCTTCCTCGGCTCTCCAGGGCTAGCCGGGGTTACCTGAACTGCCCTATCTGCCTGAGTTAGCCAATTTAGTTTCGTCCTCTATGCCCGCATATCTTCACTGAACCAGATACCCACATCGTCCCTCAAGACCCAATCTTTTGTTTTTTGTGCCTTTAGTACCCATGGTCCCAAATCCTGCCAGCTGTTGCCGGACGCATTTGCCAATGACACGTGAGGAAAAGAGCCTTCCACGTCAAAAAGATAGGTTCTACTTGCTGTCACAGAGACCTTAGATAAGTTCACACTGACTGCAGATCTGTAGTCATTCCAATAAAATTTTAACCTGTCTCCTGAACCAATCCTTCCCATATGATTTGTCAGGGCTATCGCGGTGTATGTGAGCTGTGCAGTGCAGCATATCCCCAGCGAGAAAATCAGTGTTAATAGGATGAACATGGTTACTTGATTCCATGGCGAGTGAATTGCTCACTGAACTTATCGCTGTCTGGCTTAATCGCCATTCATAGACATACATCAGGGGTCGTGAGTTGTATTTTACAGCCTGCACTGGTAAGTCATCTTTTGGTATTACCTGCAAGCCTGTCAGGGTACTGAGCAAATCCAACCCCAGTCTCTCAGATCCTGAGCCACCAGATTTAAAGGACAGAATTCCGATAACAAAACTGAGAATTGGAATGTTTCCCCATTACTGGTTTTGCACAATAGGGGTGTGGTAAACACCTCTCTTATCACAACTCCTGATGGACCCATTGATTTCAGGAACCTTCCACTCATCTTTATTTGCATTGACTCTCTGAACTGGCTTGTTTTTAAGGACTGAATATGTTGCCCCTGTACCTACCAAAAAGGTAACTGGTGTACGTTCCACGTATGACATAGAGGTAGGTATCAACTTATATGCATCAATGTTATACTGAACGTATGGTCCACGCTCCGCAATCTCAGCACTCACTATGGAGTTGGGACATGTTTCAGTGCCTGTAAGGTTAGTAGAAGAGATTAGCATAAGCGAGTCTTCATTGCCAAGCATAAAGGAAAAGAGGCTTACCTGTCACTTGTGGGCTGCCCACCTCCACCTTAGCCTTCCCCCGTCAGTCACCCTGCTGTCCAGCCTCTAGGGCTGACTGAGGCTGTCTGTGTGGGCGCTGCCTCGCCTGGTGGTTCGTTGCTCCGCAACAAAGCACCTGCCAGATCTACCTCTGCCAGCCCCTCTTCCTCTTCCGTGACCTCCACCTCTGCCTCTCCCTTTTCCCACAGCATCTCCCTCCAATGGCTGGGCGACCATCTGCATCAGAGCAAGCTGAGCTTATCCTTCTCTTGAGCCAGCAATTTTTCAGCATGTATCGCGTGGTGTTCTATCAAATTGAGCTTTCCTGTGTCCCAGGTAATAAATGTGTCTTTTACCTTCTTTGCAACTTTGTCCTTTATTCCATTGATGAAGCTGTTCCTCAGGTGTGCCTCATACAGTGTGATTTCTGCGGTCGTTATGTCCTCGGGTGGTCCCAGTCACTATGGGTGTTATGGACCTCAGTGAGTCTGTCTCTCTCTGTGTCTCTCTCTCTCTCTCTCTCTCTCTGTTTGTATCTTTTTTTTGCCAATATGACTTGCTTTTATCTCTGGAGGTTCCCCCTCATTGGGCCCATCTGGGCAAGTCCAACTCAGCCAGTGGTGGTTCCAGGGTTAAAACCACCCTTAAATCTGCTCTCTCTTAAACACACTAGAAACATCTAGAGACAGCAATCCTTTCCCTTGAGTTTTACTCTAAAAGCACACGAGAGTTCACTGGACCCTACTCCTGATTTATTTATTCTCTTAGAATGAGTCTCCATGTAGGATTACTTAAGCCACGACTCTTACCCAGAACCTATTTGATTCGGATCCCGGCGCCAGGACGATCCACAGATTCCCAACCCTCTCGCGTAAAGGGGTCAATTTTGCGCTCGAGATGAAGTGAAAGTCCTTCAAGGCGCTGGCGCCTACACCTCCTAGGAATCTTCCCCAGTTGCGGGGTCCTAGGCAAGCCCCCAAGTTTACTACCATGCAAATTAAATCGATTCGACTATTAGCAAGAGCAAAGAAAAAGTTTATTTTTAATCTCTGCAAAGGGACCCGATACATTGGCAGGACCCCTCATGTAAGGGGTTGCCTGATAGCTTTCCCATATTCCCTTTGTAATATAATTCGCTTTTCCTTATCAACACCTCAAGGCCAGGAGCCTGTAACATTAGAGTTCCTTTCCATATATGGAATTGTTTTTCTCATTACTTGACTGTTGATATAGTAGTTTACTGGCCTTGAAAGTCTACTGTTAGGTCAGTTTAACTTTACATTTTTCTGTCTGTCTGCAAAGTCAGGCCCTTCCTTCTTTGTTCCCCTATGCTTTTATAGATTTCACAATAAATGTTAATTTTCCATTACACTTCCCAATGAACAAACATTAAACACAAGCACCTATTTATTTCATTTTATTTGCTTGCTAACCCTGCTATGACTACACTCCACGTCTGGATGGTTGACAGGCTGGTCAATTGTGGTTTGGGTCTCAATGGACTGAATGTTTTATTGTTCCGGAAGGTGTAGTAGGGGGTCAGAGCTTCAGCAGAAATCCAGCAGAGCTGGGAACAGACAAACATCTTGCTCTGTGAGAACAGGGAGATCAACAGGGGATAGAGAAATCAGGCCCTGAAATCTGAGCTGACACCAGACTACCCTGTGATCAGTGCTTTGATTAGCAGTGCCAACCCTCTATATTCAAGATCTAATTTCTGCCATCCTGAAGGTGGGTCTCTGTAAGAAGTCTCTGATCATAATTATTCTCTTCAATGTGTGCTTTTGCTTCACTTTTGTTACAATGCAACTCACTTTCAGACACACCGTTTTTAGTTTCAGTTTTTGTGATCCTTAGAATCCAGTTTTGATTGCTGATATATTTTCTCTCTTTGTCCCTTTCTTTAGTTCTCTGATCATTTTCCACATCACCTTATCCATGTCCCTTATAAATGTCGACAAGATTACCCCTCGGCCTCTGATGCTTCAGGGAAAATTTTCCTGGCTTATCTATCCTCTCCAACTCTGGTAACAGTCTTGTAAATCTTTCCAACCCCTTTCAAAGTTTCACAAGTTCTTTCCTATATCTTCACTATCCTGTCTACCTGAGACTCCACTTTCAAGGAACTATGAACCTGCACTCCAAGGTCTCTTTGTTCTGCAACATTCCCCTTAACTGTGTCAGTCCGGCCTGGATTGCTTGACCAAAATTCAAACCTGACATTTCTCTAAAGTAAACTGCATCTGCCACTGCTCGGCCAATCCAATCAATTCTAATTTATAGTGAACTCTCTTTCCTCTCTTATTCCCTAGAAGTTAAATATCTCCATCCCACACACTCCCTCGGTTTTCACTTTTCTGAAAGGGGGAGAATAGGGTTGAGAAACGTATTGACTATGATTGAATGGTATGAGCAGACCTGATGGGCTGAATGGCCTCATTTCTGCTCCTATATCCTATGGTCTCTTGCTGTCCAGGACACAGTGAGAGAATGGGAGCAGGAGTCGGCCATTTGGTCTTTTGACCCTGCACCAGTATTGAACTCATCATAACTGGATGTGGATCTACCGACATCGAGGTGGATAGTTTTGGACTTTTTCACTGGAGCATAGACGGTTGAGAGGTGACCTTATTGAGGTTTGTAAAATCATTGGTGGGGGGGGCGGTGGATGGATAGATGAGCTGAATGGCAGGTGTCATTTCCTTCGGGTGGTGGTTTCAAGATTAGAAAGCAAATTTTGAACATGAGTGGAGAAAGATTTTAAAAAGTCTTCAGGGCCACCATGTTTTTTCATGGAGTGGTTCATGTGTGGGATGAATGTCCAGAGGAAGTGGTGGATGCAGGTACAGTTACAATGTTTTAAAAGACATTTGATTAAGTATGTGAATAGTAAAGGTTTGGAGGGATATGAGCCAAACACAGGCAGGTGGGACTAGTTTGGTTTGAGAACACAATCCGCATGGACTAGTTTGTCTGAAGGGTCTGTTTCTGTGCTGTCTGACTCTGTAACTGTTCTGTACTGGTCGTAAAACCATTTTCTTGCCTTCCCCCATAAACATCCACTTCTTTGTTGTTCCAAAATCAGATGAACTCAGCCTTGAATATATTCAAGGACCCCCTAACTGCAGGGAGATATCCCTCATTTCCTCTTGCTGATTGCTTGCTGCATCTGTCTGATGACTGGCATTGACTGGTGTAGGAGGATGCTGAGGCCACTTTGTACACCCACACGGCATTCCTGATGAAGCGCTGTGCCCGAAACGTCGAGTCTCCTTGGATGCTGCGTGACCTGCTGTGCTTTTCCTGCACCAAACATTTTGACTCTGATCTCTTGCATCTGCAGTTTTCACCTCCTCCACATCCTAATACATCTCCATTTAAACAAAAGCAATGACTTCACATTGTGGTACTGCATTTGCCATGTGTTTGCCAACTGTGGTCTTCTCTACATTGGAAAGACCAAGCGTAAACTTGGGGAATGGTTAGCCAGGCATTGCAGCCGGGTCTGCAGAGGCCATACGGACTTCCCAGTCACCACCTGTTTTTGTTCTCGTTCCCACTCCCTCTCTAACACGACCATCTTTGGCCTCTTCCGTTGCCAAGACAAACCAAGCCTCAAATTGGAGGAACAACACCTCACCTTCCTCCTGAGCAGTCCACACCCAGAGGACTCAACATTGCGTTCTCCAATTCAAATAGCCTCCCTTCCCATCCCCAGTCCTCTCCCCCCACCCCCCCCCCCCCCCCCCCACCCCCCCCGCCACCCACCCTCGTGATGAAAGGCTTATGCCCGAAATGTTGATTCTCCTGCTGCTCGGATGCTGCCTGACCTGCTGTGCTTTTCCAGCACTACACTCTTGACACTGAGTTAGGATACCTGGTCGGCATGAACGGGTTGGACGAAAGGATCTGTTTCCGAGCTGTACAACTCTATGACTCTAAATAATAAAAAGTATACTTTGACAAATAACAAACTATATCCTGATGAAGGGCTCTGGCCTGAAACGTCGAATTTCCTGTTCCTTGGATGCTGCCTGACCTGCTGTGCTTTGACCAGCAACACATTTTCAGCTCTATCCATGTTAACAAGGCTTGGTACATCACATGCTTTATTAACCATTCTCAACAGGTTCTACCCCTTCAGTGACTGGGTAGCATATACATGCTGGTGCATAATCTCCTTCACTAGTATTTACGCCCTACCCTAAGCAATTGCACAAGTAACAGCAAAGGGTAAACAGCACAAGGATCAAAAAACAGTGAGGGTAAACAGCACAAGCCCCAGTAAAAACAGATGTAAAGTCAGTGTAACATGTCACTATAATAGATTCTGGATTAGTGGTGCTGGAAGAGCACAGCAGTTCAGACAGCATCCGAGGAGCAGTAAAATCGACGTTATATGTGTGCATGTGGGTCTTTGTCTGTCTGGGTTGGGGGTTGAGTGTAAGAAAGTGTATGTGTGTGTGTAGTGAATGCAGAGTGTCTTAAGTCTGTGAGGGGGTGAATGTAAGGGTGTGTGTGGGTGTCTGTGTGTGCGTATGTGTGTATAGGAGTGCCTGTGTGTGTGTGTGTGTGTATAGTGCAATGGTGGTCACCTGTAATGTGACATGAACCCAAGGTCCCGGTTGAGGCCCTCCCTATGGGTACCGAACTTAGCTATCGGCCTCTGCTCGGCCACTTTTCTCTGCTGCCTGTCCTGAGAATGCTAACCCGAGAATGCAACTTTTTTTAAAAAAAAGGTTTTGTGATTTACACATGAAAGAAGTGAAACTATCACTGTATTCAAACAGATAAAAGGCTTAACAGACAATCAATTTTTCAATGTATAATTTCAGTTACATCACACTGTAAATTTTTGCTATAAATTCTGTGTGCTAGGATTGAGCCCTCCACTATCACCTGATGAAGGAACGTCGCTCCGAAAACTAGTGTGCTTCCAATTAAACCTGTTGGACTATAACCTGGTGTTGTGTGATTTTTAACTTTGTACACCCGAGTCCAACACCAGCATCTCCAAATCATGACTGTTATCAAACAGGCACAGAAATATACAGCACAGAAATAGACTTTTTTTCCCTCTCATGCACATACACACTTATAAGTCCATGGGGGTGAATTTGAACTTGGAGAATGATAAATGCAGACACATTCTATTTTGCTCAGAAAATGCACAATCTGCAGGCAATCAATCCATGTAATAGTTTGTAAATTCTGCTTTGGAAATAGAACCAGTCTGACCCAAGATTGGAACACAGACAGACTCTGACCTCACACCTTTAATGCATTGGCTGAGCTGAGATGTCACATTTTGCTATAAAATCTTCAGTTATCTTGAGAAAGTGACCTACAAGAATTTCTGGGATTTACATGGTAATAACTGCAACCCATTCTAAAAGATGAAAGACTTAATAATCCAGGTTTGTTCAATACATCATTTCAGTGGCAGGAAACTATAATGTTTTCCTCTAAGTTCTGTGTCTTAGATTAGATTACTTTGTGTGGAAACAGGCCGTTCAGCCCAACAAGTCCACACCGACCCTTCGAAGAGCAACCCACCCAGACCCATTCCCCTAACACTACAGGCAGTTTAGCATAGCCAATTCACCTGGTCTGCAAATCTTTGGACTGTGGGAGAAAACTGGAACACCTGGAGGGTGCCCACACAGACACGGGGAGAATTCAAACTCCACATACAGTTGCCTGAGACAGGAATTGAATCCGGGTCTCTCGAGCTGTGAGGCAGCAGTGCTAGCCACCGTGCCGCCCTTATGATCTTATTCATCCACAGTCACCTGATGAAGGATCAGCACTCTGAAAGCGAGTGCTTCCAAATAAACCTGTTGAACTATAACCCGGTGTTGTGTGATTTTTAACTTTGTCCAGGTTAGAATGGATTGACTGTGCTAAATTACATAGTGCCCAGGGACGTGCAGGTTAGGCACATTAATCTGGGGGTAAATGTTGAGCAATAGGAGTAAGGAATGGGTGTGGCCGGGTTACCCTTCGGAGGGAGTGTGGAATATTTGGGCCGAGTGGCCTGCTTCCAGAGAAGGGATTGTCACAAACTTTTATTTATGCTTCCCAAAATCAGACCTGCTCACTCTCAGCAGTATCCCAATGTTGTGAAAGATATTAACTTTCAGGTGGAGTTATCCAAAATTCAGAGAGATGTCGGTCTTAATGTTTTTGCTTTTCTGCCCCTGTGAGATCCTGAACCAGCGACTTCGAGGAGTATTAGTTAGAGTGGAATGAGAACAGAGGGGAAGAGAGAGTGGGATGGTGCTTTCAATTTTGTGGAATTGTGAATTGTGAAAAGAAAAGAATGTTCCACAGAAAGCAGAATTGCTTATTCAGAATTCCCACACTGGACTGACAGTGATGACTTTTGTAATCTCTTTTTACAGAGTATTTGAACATCTGAAGACAGAAGTTTCAAAATCAACACATGAAGGCCTTCTACCTGAAACGTCGACTCTCCTACTCCTACTCGGATGCTGCCTGATCTGCTGTGCTTTACCAGCGCTGCACTTTTTGACTCTGACTCTCCAGCGTCTGCAGTCTTCACTTTGACGTCAATGTCTGACAGTCACTCAATCCATCGGGATCGCAACTGTTTTCAACTATGATTCTGTGAGAAGGAGCAAAGCTTTGTGGTTCCTGTTTGAGTACGTTTTCAGCATCAGTGGGACTGGCTGACAGACCCTACTATTGCAGGACACGGAGAGTGGAGCCTGAAACAGTTATCCAGCCCGGAAAGAGGAATTCACGCCCAGGAGGGGCTGTACACATGTTTGTATGCGGCTGAAGGTTCGGCCATGGAGAAACCTGAGGAATCCCATCCCGTGGAGAAACGGTGGAAGTGTGATGACTGTGGGAAAGGCTTCTGTGTCCCGTCTGCCCTGGAGATTCATTGGCGCAGTCACACCGGGGAGAGGCCATTCTCCTGCCCCGAGTGTCGGAAGGCCTTTGTCAGTTCCTCCGACCTGCTGACCCACCAGCGGATCCACACGGGGGAGAGGCCGTTCTCCTGTCCCGAGTGTGGGAAGGCCTTCATCAATTCCTCCAACCTGCTAACCCACCAGCGGGTCCACACAGGGGAGAGGCCCTTCAGCTGCCCTGAATGTGGGAAGGCCTTTACCAAGACCTCCAACCTGCTGACCCATCGGCGGATCCACACAGGGGTGACGCTCTTCAGCTGCCCAGAGTGTGGAAAGGCCTTTACCCAGGCCTCCACCCTGCAGACCCACCGGCGGGTCCACACAGGGGAGAGGCCCTTCAGCTGCTCTGAATGCGGGAAGGCCTTCACCCAGGCCTCCAACCTACTGACCCACCGGCGGATCCACACAAGGGAGAGGCCCTTCAGCTGCCCAAAGTGCGAGAAGGCCTTCAGCCATTCCTCTGCTCTGCAGACCCACCAGCGGGTCCACACAGGGGAGAGGCCCTTCAGCTGCCCTCAGTGCGGGAAGGCCTTCACCCAGGCCTCCAACTTGCTAACCCACCAGCGGATCCACACGGGAGAGAGGCCGTTCGTATGTCCCGAGTGTGGGAAGGCCTTCATCAATTCCTCCAACCTGCTGACCCACCAGCGGGTCCACACAGGGGAGAGGCCCTTCAGCTGCCCTGAGTGCGGGAAAGCCTTTACCAAGGCCTCCACCCTGCTGACCCACCAGCAGGTCCATACGGGGGAGAAGCCCTACAGCTGCCCTGAGTGCGGGAAAGCCTTTACCAAGGCCTCCACCCTGCTGACCCACCAGCAGGTCCATACGGGGGAGAAGCCCTACAGCTGCCCTGAGTGCGAGAAGGCCTTTACCAAGGCTTCCAACCTGCTGACCCATCGGCGAGTCCACACGGGGGAAGAGGCCGTTCAGCTGCCCTGAGTGCGAGAAGGCCTTCAGCCATTCCTCTGCTCTGCTGACCCACCAGCGGGCCCACACGGGGGACAGGCCCTTCAGCTGCTCCCAGTGCGGCAAGGCCTTTACCCAAGCCTCCAACTTGCTAACCCACCGGCAGATCCACACAGGAGAGAAGCCCTTCAGCTGCTCCAAGTGCAGGAAGGCCTTCAGTGATTCCTCTGCCTTGCTGAGGCACCAGCGGGTCCACACGGAGGAGAAGCCCTTCAGCTGCCCTGAATGCGGGAAGGCCTTCAGCAATTCCTCCAACCTGCTGACCCACCAGCGGGTCCACATGGGGGAAGAGGCCCTTCAGCTGTCCAGAGTGTGGGAAGGCCTTCACTTGCTCCTCCCACCTGCGAGTTCATGGGCCATTGCAGGGGGATTGAAGGACTAACGGTCGTCATTACCGATTGAACTATCAACCCAATGCCAGGGCTCCCGGGTTCGATTCCCACCGCGACAGATGGTGGAATTGGAATTTGGTCCGAAATCTGGAGGTTAGAATCTAACGATTAAACCATTGACGGTGGGCTGGGGGTGGAAGAAACCCCCCATCTGATTCACTCAGTCCCTTTTTAGGGAAGGAAACTGTCATTGTGGGAGAGGATTCACTCAGTAGTCCCAGCTGCATCCTTTACCCAGTCTGGCCTACACGTAACTCCAGACCCACAGCAGTGTGGATGACTCTACACTGCCCATCCAACTTACTTGGAGACAGGGTATGAGTTGAAATTGCTGAGTGAGGCAATACTTCCTCCGGGTTAAGGCTGTACCAAGGATCCAATTACAAAGGGACAACTTGGTGGTGAGCAATAATGAAGAAAGTGAGGGGTTGGAGAGGGTGTGTGCACTTTGACCTTGAGCTGATTTTTTTTAAAAATGCTACTTTTGCTACGCCTTTCTGCTGGGAGCTTCTGAAGCTGTAACAAAGTTGGGTCACAATAAAGATTACCTGAACTTCCCACCGAGCTCAGACTCTCATTGAGAGCTTTGAACTGCAATAGGTTTTGGTTTTAAAACTGCTCATTTCTTACAAGTGGAAGTGAGAACTGCAGATGCTGGAGATTAGAGTGGTGCTGGCAAAGCACAGCAGGTCAGGCAGCATCCGAGGAACAGGAAAAATTGACATTTCGGGCAACGTTGATGTTCCTGCTCCTCAGCCTGACCCGCTGTGCTCATTTCTTATAACCTCCTGTACTATGTTTCCAATGTTGTGTATCGGTTGCAGCAGTGAATGAGTAGCCAGTATTGTTGGAAATTGTAAATTTTTCAGGAGTGCAGGTACGACATCATGTCATCGGCATTGTACAGTTTCCTGGCAGCGCTAGGAGGTTTGGGCTGTGTCCATGAGGGTGGATAAAGTTAAAAATCTCACAACACCAGGTTAAAGTCCAACAGGTTTATTTGGAAGCACTAAGTTTCAGAATGTTGCTCCTTCCACAGGTAGCTGTGAAGCAGGATCATAAGGCACAGAATTTAGAGCAAAAGCTCAGTGTCATACAACTGATAGGATACATTGTACAAATCTAGATTGTGGATTAGTCTTTCATCTTTTACCATGGGTTGCAGGTTTCAGTTCGTTAATATGTATACCCCTGAACTATTTTTAATTCACCTTCGAGATGGTTTAAGGTTTTATGAAAATAGGTAACATCTCAGCTCATATACTGCAAAAAAGGTGTGAGATTCGAGTCTATATCCCAATCTTGAATCAGACTGGTTCTATTAACCAAAGTAAGAATTCATAAAATATTGCAGTTTGTGTGCTTTTTGAGCAAAATTGAATATATCTGCAAATATAATTCTGCAAATGCAAATTCACTCCATAGACTTGAGTGCATGCGAGTTTATGCATGCATGTTAATGAAGTGTGTGTTTGATGGAGTATAAGCCTGTGAGACGGTGTGAGTATTAGATGTGTCTGAGAGAGTAACAGATGAAGGCAAGGAGTTGCATTTTACTAAAACAAGGACGGACAGGACTTGTACAGTTAATGGTAGCGCCCTGCGTCGTCTTGTAGAACAGAGAGACATGGGGTGGGGTGGAAGAGTTCAGGTACATAAAGTTAAAATTCACACATCATCAGATTGGAAGCACGACCTTCTTCATTGGGTGTTTGTGGAGCAGGATCATAAGACACAACCAGCTGATGAAGGAGCAGCGCTCGCAAATGAGCCTGTTGGGAGTATCACCTGGTGTTGCGTGAATTTTAACTTTGTACACCTCAGTCCAACACCAGCATCTCCAAATCAGGTACATAATTCTTTGAAAATTGCGGCATTGGTAGACAGGGTGGTGAACGAGGCATTTAGCACACTTGCTTTCATTGTTAAAGCCGTTCAGTGTAAGAATTGGGACATCATGTTGAAGCTGTCCAGGATTTTTGCGAGGTTTGCAATATTGGTGAAGCCACGGTTAGAGCACGGAGTACAGTTCTGGTCGCCTTATTGACGACCATAGGTTGACAGGTGACCTTATTTCGAATTATAAAATCATGAGGCGTGTTGGAAAGATAAATATCACCGGGGGAAAAAAATTGTGAATCTCTTCTATTTTTATTTCACTTGGCATTTGGACACTTAAATTCTGTCAGCGTCGCCAGAGCGCATACTGCCGGTGTCAGGAAGAAAATGCGCATGCTCCTGGCTGCAAGGAAGGCACGCATCAGGACTTTCTTTTGGTGGGCCAGTCAGGAGCCTTGGAGGACCGGAAAGTGACTGGTCCTCCACCAACAGAGCCTTCCTATTGTCTGAATGCAGAAGTTGGAATACAAGCTTCGGAACCTGCTGTTGCTGCTCCTCTCTCTCAATGAAGACTGAGTTTGCTGCAGACTACAACCATCTGTGAGTACAGCACTCTCCTCTCAACTCCTTTTTTCGTTCTGGGCTTCAATTTTTGACTTGCAACAACCGACAGGAAAGGGAAATGCATCCACGGAGTGGGCAGAATCGGGAAAAGGTTTCCATATCCAGACAGTGGTTCCTGTATCGAATGAATGTCCAGAGGAAGTGGTGGATGCATGTACAGATGCAACGTTTAAAAGACATTTGGACAAGTACATGAATAGGGAAGGTGCGGAGGGATAAGAGCCAAGCACTGGCAAGTGGCACTAGTTTAGTTTGAGAACATAGTCAGCATGGAATAGTTGGACTGAAGGGTCTGTTTCTGTGCTGTCTGACTGTAACTGTTCTGTCATGGTCTTAAAACCATTTTCTTGCCTTCCACTTTAAACATGTCTACTGTACCTGTATCCAAAACAAACTACAAAAAAAACACACCTCATCCACACAACATAAAAATCCACATTTTGTTGTTCAAAAATCAGATGAACTCAGCCTTGAATATATTTAATGACCCCCTAAATGCATAAAGACATCCTCACTTCTAATCCCAGTTCATCTTGATAATATACCACTTGCCTTGCTGATTGCTTGCTGCACCTGTCTGACAACTGGCAGTAACTGGTGTAGAAGGATGCTGAGGGCTAACCTTATAAGAGGTTTGTAAGGGGCGTGAGGTAGGAGAGTCCAGAACTAAAGTGGCATAGCTTTTAGGTGAGTGGGGAAAGGGACATGAGGGGAAACCTTTTCACACAGAGTGTGGTGCATGTATGGAACTGCCAGAGGAAGTGGTGGAGGTTGGAACAAGTACAACATTTAAAAGGCATCTGGATGGGTACACTAACAGGAAGGGTTTAGAGGGATGTGGGCCACATGTCGGCAAGTGAGACAAGATTAATTTAGGATATCTGGTCAGCACTGATGAGTTGGGTCGAAGGGTCCGTTTCTGTGCTGTAATGTTGGAATTGTCTTCGGTGGATGCAGAAGTGTGGTTGTGAAGACTGGACTTTCAGAGCAGCTTTCCAAGATGTTTTGCCCTGACTGGGAGCAAAAGAATTACAATGAAATTTTTCATTTGTGAGACAGCAACTGAGTGAGGGAGTACATCTGGGAGTTTGGTGGAAAGTGGGAATTCATTACACTGTGGGGATGAAGCCCTAGCCTATCCAGTCATTTCTGCTGGTGGATGAGACCAGGCCTCAAGTTGAGGGGGAGTAGATTTAGGATAGAGATGAGGAGGAACTGCTTTTCCCGAGAGTAGTCAATCTATGGAATTCTCTGCCCAAGAAAGAGAGGCAGCTTCATTAAGCATATTCACGACACAGGTGGATGGGCTTTTTTTGGTCAGGGAATTAAGGGTAGTTGCGACAATGTAGTGAGGAGCAGCCAAACCGATGGATATATCAGCCATCATCTTAATGAATGGTGGAGCAGGCCAACTCCTGCTTCTTTTACTATGAAACTATAATCCTGCATTTCCCATGGCTAACCCACCTAACCTGGACACTATGGGCAATTCAGCTGACAATCTCCATCCCACATACTCTCCCTCCATTCTCACTGTTAATGTCCTGGACACAGTGAGAATTGAGAGCAGGAGGAGGTCATTTTGTCTTTCGAGCCTGGACCAGCATTGAACAGGTCATAACTGGATATGAATCTACCTTGATTGAGGTGGATAAGCTGGAAGAAAGTGAGGGCTGCAGATCAGAGTCGAGTGTGTGGTACTGGAAAAGCACAGCGGGTCAGGCAGCATCTGAGGAGCAGAGGAGAGAACTGGGGGGGGGGGGTACAGTGAGAGAGGAGGAGAACTACTTCTAAGGTAGGTATCCTTGGAAGAGACTTCATAGTGAAGTTGAAATCAACTCAGAGAAAGTGAGGACTGCAAATGCTGGAGATAAGGGTCGAGAACATTGTGCTGGAAAAGCACAACAGGTCATGCAGCATCTGAGGAGTAGCAGAATCTTTTGATTCTTGATGAAGGGCTTATGCCCGAAACACCAATTCTGCTGCTCCTGGGATGCTGCCTGACCTGCTGTACTTTTCCAGCACTACACTCTTCACACTAATTTAGGATATCTAGTCGGCATGGACAGGTTGGACCAAAGGATCTGTTTCCTAGCTGTACAACTCTATGACTCTAAATAATAAAAAGTATACTTTGACAAATAACAAACTATGTTAACAAGGCTTAGTACACCACATGGTTTACTAACCATTCTCAGTAAGTCCCGCCCCTTCAATGACTGAGGAACATATACATGCTGGTGATAATCTCCTTCACAAGTATTTACACATTCGCCCTCAGCAATTGCACAAGTAACAGTGAGGGGTAAACAGCACAAGCGCCAGTAAAAGCAGATGGAAAGTGAGTGTAAAATGTGACTATGACAGGACAGGCCCCACATTCCTTCCCCTCCGTCCCCCCCACAACCTGCCTCACCTTTCACCTCCCGGGCCCAGTACCTTCCAGGTGGCCCCATAGTTGACACAGGGGCCGCCCCACGACCAGTAGAACTCCACCACCCAGGCGGCCGACCAGTTCCCAAACAGGTCCTTAACCCCATCCGCCTCCAGAATGGTCACCGGCTCCTGCCTGCTGTACAGCCGGCCGGTGTGGCCGTGACACAGCAGCTGCGCCAGGAAGGCGGCGGTGACCAGTGACGGGGGTCTGCCCCGGGCCGCACGGCGCCATTTTCCTAACGGCCGCCGCTTCCCCGCTCGAGCGACTTCTCCTCCCAACCGCCTTCACCCCCGCGTGACGTCTGCACGGGGGGATGGGCGGGGCCGGGGGAGCCTCACCGTCACCAAGCAACAGCCACCTCGCGCTCCAACTGCTCATTCACAAAAACAAACTCTCCTGTCTCGCTCTGCAGCTGCAGGGGGGACACTGCCACGTTTCGAGGAGCCCTGTTTATAAGTAGAGACAATAGGTGTGAATTCTGTCTGTGCCCCAGTTTGAGTAAAACTGACAATTTTCTTACAAAAGCTCTGCATTTAAATTACATTCTTGAGAAGGTAATTTATAGATTAGAGTGTAGGTTAGGGAGAAGTGGCCGTGCTAAGTTACCCATAGTGACCAGGGATGTACAGGTTAGGGTGGATTGGCCATGGGAATAAAGGAGTAAGGGGTTGGGTATGGGTGGGATACTGTTCAGAGGGCCAGAGTGAAATAGATGGGCTGAATGGCCTGCTTCCACGTTGTCGGAATTCGAGACCCTCCCCACAAAGGGGCATTTTATCTGCATCTATCCTGTCAAGCCCCTTTCAGAATTTGACTGGTTTCAATAGAGGTATACAGCACAGAAACAGACACTTCGGTCCAATTCGTTCATGCCGACCAGGATTCCAAACTGAACCAGTCCCACTTGCCTGCATTTGGCCCATTTCCCTCTAAACCCATCCAAATGCTGTTTTAATGTTGTAACTGTACCTGCATCTACCACAATGTTGTAACTGTACCTGCATCTACCACATCCTCAGTAAGTTCATTCCACATGCAAATCACCTTTTTTCAAAATGTTGCCCCTCCAGTTCCTTTTAAATCTCTCTCCTCAAATTTTAAAAAAAATGCCCCCCGAATTTTGAGCTTCCCGCCGTGAAGCAAGAGCCATTTGCTATTCACCTTACCTCCACTCCTCATGATTTTATCAATCTCAATGAGGTCACCCCACCAACCTCCTGTGCTCCAGTGAATAAAGTCCCAGCCTCTCCTTATAACTCAAACCCTCCAGTCCTGACAACATCCTGGTAAATCTTTATTAAACACTCACTAATAGTATTCTTCCTATTACAGGGCCACCAGAACTGTACTCAGTACTCTGAAAGTGGCCTCACCAACATCCTGTACAACCTCAACATGATGTCCCAACACCTATATTCAGTGGTGTGAACAATGAAGGCAATGTTGCGAGATGCCGTCTGAAAACCATTCTGTCGAGCAGTGATGCAACTTCCAAAGAACTAGGTACCTGAACCACCACCCCCCCCCCAAACATGTGTCTGTTCTACAACACGACTCATGGCCCAACCATTATCTGTACAACCCCTTGCCTTTATTAAGCGTCTCTCTCACACACATACTCTATCTCGGACAAACAGACACACACCCCTCAACACTCTCTCACACTCGCAGCCTCATACTCCATCACACTCTCACTTTCCCAAGCATGCACACACAAGCTTCTGTGCACTCACACACACAAACTCACATGCACACACACTCACTTTCTCATGCACACACTACTCTTTGGGGTGAAATTGTATTGGCAGAATTATATTTGCAGATACATTCAATTTTGTTCAAAAAGCACACAATCTGCAGGCAGTCAATGCATGTAATATTCTGCAAATTCCGACTTTGGAAACAGAACCGGTCTGATTCAAGATTGTAATACTGACAGACTCAAATCTCACACCTTTAATGCATTGTCTGAGCGGAGATATTTTTTTTTATAAAACCTTAAGTCATCTCAAGAACATTGTTACATATTAATGAACCAAAACCCGCACCCATTCTAAGAGATGAAGACTATCTGAGTTTGTTCGATTTATTCTATCAGTTGCATGACACTTGATCTTTTGATATAAGTTCTGTGTCCTATGATGTTGTTCCATGAGGCTTATGTGTTGACGAGGCAAGATGGTACAGATGAGGCGATGGAGAATTACAGATCACTGAGGAAGGATTTAAAGAGAGTGTGGACTCGTTGGGCCGAGTGGCCTACTCCCACTCTGTGGGGATTCTCTGAAGCGAATGGATATGAGCAAACGATGCAGGACAACGCAGGCGCAGTGCGTGCGCCCGGCGTGGCCACGCCCACTCGCATATTCACTGGCGTCATAACGCGGAAGTGACAATGAATGAAAATCCTGGGGCGGGAAAATCTGTTCACTTGTAGCAACGGGAGTGAATCCAGGGAGGGAGCAGACTCTGTCAACTCAGGTATAGGACTTAATTACCAGGTGAGGAGGACAGATTAGATATCTTTTCTGTTTTCCTTTTCAAAATGCACCCGATTTCCACAAGTAAATGCAACAGCACATGCAGCTTCAAGCCGGCTGTGCATCCTGTGTTCTTCCTCTGCCTTGGCTCCAGCACTTTTGGCTTCCTTTCCCTTCTTCACTACCCCCACCCCAGTGTTGATACCTCAATGTTTTCCCGGTTGTCGTTTGTGGGTTTTGAAAACTTTCCCAATCGTCTGAGTACAGGATTTGGGAGATTACGTTGTAGCTGTCCAGGACATTGATTAGGCCATATTTGGAATATTGTGTGCAGTACTGGTCTCTCTGCTGTAGCAAGGATGTCATGGATGTTGTGAAACTTGAAAGGGTTCAGAAAAAATTGGCAAGAATGTTGTCAGGGTTTGAGCTGAACAGGATGGGGCTGTTTTCCCTTGAGTACCAGAGGCTGAGGGGTGACCCTACAGATTACTATAAAATCATGAGTGGCATGGATAGGATAAATAGACAAGGCATTTCCCTAGAATGGGGGAGTCCAGAACTAGAGGGTAATAGGTTTAGGCTTGGGGGAGATTTAAAAGGGTCCTAAGGGGCTACTCTTATATTCAGAGGGTGGTGTATGTAAGGAATGAGCTGCCAGAGGAAGTGGTGGAGGCTGGTACAATTACAGCATTTAATAGGCATCTCGCTGGGTATATGAATAGAAAGGGTTGAGAGAGATGTGGGCCATGTGCTGTCAAATGGGACTAGATTGATTTAGGATATCTGATCGGCACGGATGAGTTGGACCGAAGGGATGATTTCTGTGCTGTACATCTGGTAGACAATGGTCCTCAAAATTCTGTTCCCATTAGGCTCTCCCTTAGCTCTATTGCACATGATAGCCAACCCAATTTAGTCCCAGCTGCCAGCACCCGGCCCATATAGGGGCCAAGTGATGGCAAACGTGACTAGATTAATTTAGGATATCTGGTCAACTCGGACAGACTGAGCTAAAGGGTTTGATTCTGTGCTGTGTGACTCTAATTGTCTTCAGTGAAAGCAGAAGTGTGGTTGTGAAGGCTGGACTTTCGGAGCATGTTTTGCCCTGACTGGAAGCAGCTGAAAATGTGTTGCTGGAAAAGTGCAGGAGGTCAGGCAGCATCCAAGGAGCAGGAGAATCGACGTTTCAGGCGTGAGCCCTGAAGTCCTCCTTTTCTCCTGACTGGGAGCAGAAGAGTTTGACTGAAGTGTGTTGGTGTTAATGCCTTGATGTCTCATTTTGTTCCCACCTTCCCGGGGTCGTTAACCATTTTGTGTCTGGTCCTTCCTCAAGAAGCTGCATTGCAGGTTCACCCTGAATTGACTTTTTTTTTGCTTCCCAGAATCAGACCTGCTCACTCTCAGCAGGATCCCAGTGTTGTGAAAGATATTAACTTTCAGGTGGAGGCATCCAAAATTCAGAGAGATGTCAGTCTTGATGTTTTTGCTTTTGCTGTCCCTGTAAGATCCTGAATCAGCACCTTCAGGGGAATTAGTTAGAGCGGAGTGAGAACAGAGGGGAAGGGAGAGTGGGATGGTGCTTTCAATTTTGTGGAACAGCAAAAGAATATTCCAGAGAAAGTAGAATTGCTTGTTCTGAATTTCTATCCAGCACTGATAGTGATGACTTTTGTAATCTCTTTTTGCAGAGTATTTGAAAATCTGAAAACCTGAAGTTTCAATATCAGCAGATGAAGGGCTTATGCCCAAAACATTGACTCTCCTGCTCCTTGGCAGCTGCCTGACCTGCTGTGTTTTTCCAGCGCCACATTTTTTGACTGACTCTCCAGCGTCTGCAGTCCTCACTTTGATGTCAATGTCTGACAGTCGCTCAATCCATCGGGACCACAATAATTTTTGACTGTGTGATTTCTGTAAGAGGGATCAACGCTTTTTGGTTCCTGTTTGAGGACGTTTTCAGCATCAGTGGGACTGGATGAGAGACCCCACTGTTGAAGCGCACTGTGCGTGGAGCCTGAAACAGTTATACGGCCTGGGAAGGGGATTTCACGGCAGGAAGGGGCTCTACACGTGTTTGTGTGCAGCTGAAGCTGTGGCCATGGAGAAACCTGAGGAATCCCACCCGGTGAAGAAACCGTGGAAGCGTGGTGACTGTGGGAAAGGCTTCCGTGTCCCCTCTGCCCCGGAGACTCATCGGCGCAGTCACACCGGGGAGAGGCCATTCCCCTGCACCGATTGCGGGAAGGCCTTCAGACATTCCTCCCACCTGCTGGCCCACCAGCGGGTCCACACTGGGGAAAGGCCCTTCAGCTGCCCCGAGTGCGGGAAGGCCTTCAGGTATTCCTCCAACCTGCAGAGCCACCGGCGCGTCCACACAGGGCAGAAGCCCTTCAGCTGCCCCGAGTGCGGGATGGCGTTTACCCACGTCTCTGCCCTGCGGAGCCACCAGCGGATCCATACAGGGAAGAGGCCCTTCAGCTGCCCCAAGTGTGGGAAGGCCTTTACCAACGTGTCCTCCCTGATGAGGCACCACCGGATCCACACCGGGGAGAGGCCCTTTACTTGCTCTCAGTGCGGGAAGGCTTTCAGCAGTTCCTCCACGCTGCTGATCCACCAGCGGGTCCACACGGGGGAGAGACCGTACACCTGCTCTCAGTGCGGGAAGGGCTTCACCTGCTCCTCCAACCTGCAGAGCCACCAGCGGATCCACACGGGGGAGAGGCCCTTCAGCTGCCCCGAGTGTGGGAAGGCCTTTCGCGATTCCTCCATCCTGCTGAGGCACCAGCAGATCCACACTGGAGAGAGGCCGTTCGTCTGCTGTCAGTGCGGGAAGGGCTTCACCTACTCCTCCCAACTGCGGAGGCACCAGCGAGTTCACGTGCCATCGCAGGGGGATTGAAGGAGTGACGGCCGAGTACCATTATCGATTGGACTATCAACCCGGTTCCAGGGACTCCCGGGTTCGAATCCCGCCACGACAGATGGCAGAATTGGTATTCGGTCAGAAATGTGGAGTTCGGAATCTAATGATGAGACCGTTTCAGGGAGAGGGTGGTGCAGGGGAGAAAGCCCCCATCTGAGTCCCTCTCTCACTTGTTGGGGAAGGGAACCGCCATTGTGAGAAAGGTTTCACTCAGTCGTTCCAGTTGCATCCTTTACCCGGTCTGGCCTACACGTGACTCCAGACCCACAGCAGTCTGGTTGACTCTACACTGCCCTCCCCCCACTGGCAAAGGAGCGGGGAGAAACTTACTTGGAGACAGTGTATGGGTTGAAATTGCTGAGTGAGGCAATACTTCCTCCGGGTTACGGCTGTACCAAGGATCTAATTACATAGGGACAACTTGGTGCTGACCAATAGTAAAGACAGTGAGGGGGGGCACTGGGGAGGTGTGGTGTGTGCACTTTCACCTTGAGCTGTTCAAAAAGCAACTACTTTTTCTCTGCCTTTTTGCTGGGGGGATCTGAAGCTGTAACAAAGTTGGATCACAATAAAGGTTACCTGAACTTACTGCCGGGCTCTGACTCTCATTGAAAGCTTTGTTTTTTGTTTTAAAGCTGCTCATTTCTTTCAGCCTCCTGCACTAAGCAGGATGTCGCGTATCAGATGGAGTCATGAATGAGCAGCTAATATCGTGAGAAATTGTCAATTTTTCAGGAGTGCAGAGTGTGTCATTTCATCGGCCTTGTAAAGTTTCCTGGCAGCATCAGGAGGTGTGGACTGTGTTCGCGAAATATTGTGTGGAGGAGGCAATATTGGACTGGGCTGGATAAAGTTAAAAATCGCACAACACCAGGTTATTGTCCAACAGGTTTATTTGGAAGCACTAGCTTTCGGAGCACTGCTCCTTCATCGGGTAACTGTGGAGCAGGATCATAAGACACAGATTTTATAGCAAAAGATCACAGTGTTATGCAACTGATAGGATATATTGAACAAACCGGCTGAGGATCCTGGGATTGTATTCATTGGAGTTTAGAAGATTAAGGGGAGATTTAATAGAAACTTACAAGGTAATATATGGCTTGGAAAGGGTGGACGCAAGGAAATTGTTTCCGTTAGGCGAGGAGACTAGGACCCGTGGACACAGCCTTAGAATTAAAGGGGGTCAATTCAGAACAGAAATACGGAGACATTTCTTCAGCCAGAGAGTGGTGGGCCTGTGGAATTCATTGCCGCAGAGTGCAGTGGAGGCCGGGATGCTAAATGTCTTCAAGGCAGAGATTGATAAATTCTTGATGTCACAAGGAATTAAGGGCTACGGGGAGAATGCTGGTAAGTGGAGTTGAAATGCCCATCAGCCATGATTGAATGGCTGAGTGGACTCGATGGGCCGAATGGCCTTACTTCCACTCCTATGTCTTATGGTCTAAACCAAGTTGCTGTTAAGTCTTTCACCTTTTAGAATGAGTTGCAGATTTCAGTTCATTAATCTGTAAATCCCAGAACTACTATTAAATCACGTTCTCGAGGTGACTTAAGTTTTTTTTTAAAAAAGTGACATCTCAGCCTGGACAATGCATTAAAGGTGTGAGGTTTGAGTCTGTCAGTCTCCCAATCTTGAATCAGACTGGTTCTCATTCTAAAGTAGGAATTTATAAAATATTACATGGATTGACTGCCTGCAGTTTGTGCACTTTTTGAGCAAAGTAGAATGTATCTGCAAACATAATTCTGCCAATACAAGTTTGCCCAAAAAGTGATGCATGAGTGCGTGCATGTGAGTTTGTGCATGAGAGTGCACGTAAGAGTGTGTGCGCATGCTTGGTAAAGTGAGAGTGTGATGGAGTATAAGCCTGTGAGTGTGTTGGGGGCGTGTATGTGTGGGTGTCTGAGAGAAAGCGTGTGTATGAGTGAGCTATAAAAAGCAAGGGCTTGCATTTTGCTAAAAGAGAGACATGGTGGGGTTCAGGTTCATAGTTCTTTGAAAGTTGCATCGCTGCTTGGCAGGGTGGTCAAGAAGACATGAAGTATACTTGCTTTCATTGTTCACACTATTGTGTATAGGGGTTGGGACATCATGTTGAGGTTGTACAGGATGTTGGTGAGGCCACTTTCAGAGTACTGAGTATGGTTCTGGTGACCCTGTAATAGGAAGAATTCTGTTAGAGAGGGTTTGGTAAAGATTTACCAGGATGTTGTAAGGACTGGAGGGTTTGAGTTATAAGGAGAGGGTGGGACTTCATTCACTGGAGCACAGGGGTGACATGATTGAGATTGATAAAATCATGAGAAGTGGAGGTAAGGTGAATAGCAAAGGGCTCTTCCTTAGCGTAAGGGAGCTCAAGACTCGGGGGTATATTTCTTTAAAGTGAGAGGAGAGAGATTTAAAAGGAAGCTATGGGGCAACGTTTTGACAGAGGGTGATTTGCACGTGGAATTTGGATGAGTACATGCATAGAAAGGTTTAGAGGGATATGGGCCAAACACAGGCAAGTGGGGACTACTTTAGTTTGGGAATTCTGATCGGCATGGATGAATTGAACCAAACGGCCTGTTTCTGTGGTATATACCTCTATGAACCAGAAGTGATCTTATTGAAACCAGTAGAATTCTGAAAGGGGCTTGACAGGATAGATGCAGATAAAATGCTCCTTTGTCGCGAGGAGTCATAAAATCCCAACAATTTGGAAGCAGGCCATTCAGCCCATCTATTTTACTCTGGCCCTCTGAAGAGCATCTCACCCAAATCTATTCACTTCTTCCGTATTTCCCATGGACAATCCACCCTAAGTTGCACATCCCTGGTCACTATGGGTAATTCAGCACAGCCAATCCACCTTACCCTCTACATCCTAATCTATAAATTACCTCCTCAAAAATGAAATTTAAATGCAGAGTTTTCTCTAAGAAAAATATCAGTCTGACTCAAGATTCGTGATCATGATCTCATTCTCCACAACCACCAGACGAAGGAGCGGCGCTCCGAAAGCTAGTGCTTCCAAACAAACCTGTTGGATTATAACCGGGTGTTTTGTGATCTTTAACTTTGTCCATGGTTGCTGGTTCCATCACCCCTTCAAGACCATTCCAAATCGTAATAACTTGCTTATTTTCTTAAAAATTAAACCATCACACGGCCACCACAAACCCCTTTTTAAAAATGGCTGCACTATTTCCCAATATGTTCATGCTTCCTTAATATTACCATGTACTTCTACTTATGAACAAGTCTCTTCAGATTTCAATGGATCTTTTTAAATATAAAAATGCCCCTTTACATGTAGCTCAGCCCTTTAAATGTGTTATGTTCCTCTCAGCGCAATCTTGCTCCTCGATAATGTATATTTACCCCTTTAGATGTGAGTATGTCTCTTCGAGGGATATTCCTGCTTAAAAATAGAGCAACGTTTCTTCGAAATGTAGATTCATTTAGATATAACTGTGTAACTTTATATATAAATATATCCTTTTGAATGTGCCCACATCCCTTTGAAATATAATCTTGTCCATTTAAATCTGTTTATTTGCAGAAATACCGTTAAAATGTCCATGTCCCGTTAAAATGCAGATTGCCCCCTTTAGATATGAGGCTGTTCCGTTAGATGTCGGAATATCTGTTTAAATGGAGCCGTGAGCTTTCCCAATGTAGACAGGGCTCCTCGAAACGTGGCAGTGTCCCCCCTGCAGCTGCAGAGCGAGACAGGAGAGTTTGTTTTTGTGAATGAGCAGTTGTAGCGCGAGGTGGCTGTTGCTTGGTGACGGTGAGGTTCCCCCGGCCCCGCCCATCCCCCCGTGCAGACGTCACGCGGGGGTGAAGGCGGTTGGGAGGAGAAGTCGCTCGAGCGGGGAAGCGGCGGCCGTTAGGAAAATGGCGCCGTGCGGCCCGGGGCAGACCCCCGTCACTGGTCACCGCCGCCTTCCTGGTGCAGCTGCTGTGTCACGGCCACACCGGCCGGCTGTACAGCAGGCAGGAGCCGGTGACCATTCTGGAGGCGGATGGGGTTAAGGACCTGCTTGGGAACTGGTCGGCCGCCTGGGTGGTGGAGTTCTACTGGTCGTGGGGCGGCTCCTGTGTCAACTATGGGGCCACCTGGAAGGTACTGGGCCCGGGAGGTGAAAGGTGAGGCAGGTTGTGGGGGGGACGGAGGGGAAGGAATGTGGGGCCTGTCCTGTCATAGTCACATTTTACACTCACTTTCCATCTGCTTTTACTGGCGCTTGTGCTGTTTACCCCTCACTGTTACTTGTGCAATTGCTGAGGGTAGTGTGTAGGAGGTTATGCACAGGCATGTATATGTTCTTATTCATTCAAGGGGCAGGACCTGTTGAGAATGGTTAGTAAAGTATGTGGTGAACTAAGCCTTGTTAACATGGAGATAGTTTGGTGTTTGGAAAAATATACTTTTTTATTAGATAGAGTCATAAAGATGTACAGCATGTGAACACACCCATTTGGTCCAACCTGCCCATGCCAACCAGATATCCTAAATTAATCTAGTCCCATTTGTCAGCACTTGGTTCATATCCCCCTCAACCCTTCCTATTCATATCCCCATCCAGATGCCTTTTAAATGCTGTAATTATACGAGCTCCACTACTTCCTCTCGCAGCTCATTCCATTTGTGCACCATCCACTGCATGGAAAAGTTGCCCCTTAGGTACCTTTAATATCTTTCTGCTCTCACCCTAAACCTATGCCCTCTAGTTGTGAACCTCACCCCTACTCTGGGGAAAAGAAATTAAAAAAAAGTTGAGCAGCCAGACAAAAGCTATAAAATGTTGAGCCACATGGGGAAAAAGAACTGTGGCTCTACCCTTTATTTCTCCTCTTGGCATTTGAACATTTAACATCTGTCAATAACACCAGCATCGCCACAGAGCACATTCTGTCTGCTCCTCGATGTGGACAACAGCACGCCTGCTCGCTGGTGTCACCAGTACATTGTCCATGCTCCTCGCTGTCGGCAGAAAAGGAGACATCGCTTATCTCTGTTCCTAAAGGTCTTCCCTTTATTCTTAAAGCTGTGTCCTCTGGTCCTAGTCTCTCCTACTAATGGAAACATCTTCCCAATGTCATTGCACTGTGGGGATGAAGCCCTAATCTGTCCAGTAATTTCTGGTGGGTGAGACTAGGCCTCAAGGTTAGAGGGAGTAGCTTTCAAACAGAGATGAGGAGGAACTGCTTTTCCCAGAGGGTCGTGAATCTATGGAATAGTCTAGATTAGAGTGGTGCTGGAAAAGCACAGCAGGTCAGGCAGCATCCGGAGAGCAGGAAAATTGACGTTTCGGGCAAAAGCCCTTCATCAAAATCTCAGGAATCCTTTGGCCAAGGAAGCAATAGAGGCAGCTTCATTAAGTATATTCAAGACACAGTTGGGTGGGATTTGGCCTGGTTGGTGAATTAAGGGGTTCCTTGTGACAGTGCAGGGAGGAGGAGATGAAACGATGGATAGATCAGCCATGATCTTAATGAATAACGGAGCAGGCTCACTTCTAGCAACTGGAGTGAATCCAGGGAGGGAGCAGACTTTGCAACCTCAGGTATGTGTCTTGGTTACCCGGGTGAGGAGAGACAGAAGGACAGGCTGGACTGTTTTCCGTAGCTTGCCAGAGTCTGAGGAGTGACCTTTATACACTTTTATATCATCATGAGGGGCATGGATAGGGTAAATAGATGTGGTATTTTCCTTTGGATGGGGCAGTCCAGAACTAGAGGGTAATAGGTTTAGGATCGAGTGTGGAGCTGCTGCAAGTCAGGCAGCATCCAAGGAGCAGGAAAATTGACATTTCGGGGAAAGGCCCTTCATCAGGGAAGTGTGTGTGTGTGAATTTGTGTATAAGACTATGCGTGGGAGAGTCTGTATTTGCACGAGTGCCTGCTTGATAAAGTGAGAATGTGATGGAGTATGAGCCTACGAGAGGGTGAGAGTTTTGAGGCGGTGGTGTATGTGTATGTCTGAGAGAGAGCGTGTGTGTATGAGAGAGGTATGGATATCAGTGGATCAGCTTTGGCTTGGAGGGCTGAAGAGCCTGTTCCTGGGTTGTAAATTTTTTGTTCTCCATTGAGGTTGTACAGGATGTTGGTGAGGCCATTTATTTTTGGAGTACTGAGTACAGCTCTGGTTGCCCTATAATAGGAAGAATACTATTAGAGCCCGGACCAACGAGGAGCACTGGAACACCGGAAGGAGTCTGGTCCTCCTGCCATTCAGAGCAGCCCTATTGTCTGAATCCGAGACATCGATTTTCCTGCTCCTTGGATGCTGCCTGACCTGCTGCGCTTTTCCAGCGCAGCTTCAATCTTGACCCATGAGCTTCTGAAACTGCTGCTGCTCCTCCCTCTTTGAATGAAGATTGAGATTCATCCAAGACTGTAATTTCCTTCCTCTGTCCAACAGCACTCTCTTCTCTCACTCCCTTTTCTATTTCTTTTATTTTCATGCTGGGATCCAATTGTTGACTTGCAGCAACTGAAAAGAAAGGGAATGAATCCAGAAAGAGGACAGACTCTGGAAAAGCTGGTCCAGGTCTGTGCCTCAAACACCTGGCATGTGCAGTACCACAGGGTGAAGTTATAGTCTTTGCTGTGAAAAAAAAAGCAGAAATGAGGTGTATTGTTTAAATGGTGATATATTGGGAAGTGGAGAAAGTGAGGACTGCTAATGCTGGAGATCAGACTCAAAAGGTGTGGCACTGGAAAAGCACAGCAAGTCAGGCAGCATCCAAGGAATAGGAAAATTGATGTATTGGGCACAAGCCCATCATCTGGAATGATGTGGCTTAGGGTGAGAGGGGAAAGATATAAAAGAGACCTAAGGGGCAACCTTTTCACGCAGAGGGTGGTACGTGGATGGAATGAGCTGCCAGAGGAAGTGGTGGAGGCTGGTACCCATTATAATATTTAACAAGCATCTGGATGGGTACATGAAGAGGCAGCATTTCGAGGGATATGGGCCAAATGCTGGCAAATGGGAATAGATTGATTTCGGATATATGGTTTGTATGGATGAGTTGGGCAGAAGGGTCTGTTTCTGTGGTGTCTGACTCTAGTTGTCTTCGGTGAAAGCAGAAGAGTGGTTGTGAAGACAGGACTTTCAGAGCAGCTTTCAAAGATGTTTTGCCCTTACTGGGACCGGAAGAAGTTACAATGAAATATTTCATTTGGGAGACAGCAAGCAACTAAGTGAGTTCATCTGGGATTTTGGTGGAAACTGGGAATTTGTTGCACTGTGGGGATGAAGGATGTACATTCTGTCTCTCTCGCCACTCCACCCTCTGACCCCTGTCCAGTCCATCACCCCATTCTCTCGCCATTGATTCTCTCTCTCACCCCCTCTGCCCACCCGCCCACCGCCCATCTGTTCCCTCCCCCAGCACCTTTGCTTCTTGTCCTTTCTCTTCCCACCAATTGCCCCTGTCCATTCTCTCTATCTTCCCACACTCTGCAGTCCCCCCTTTCGGTCTCTGCTCAGACTCTGGACCGCGCGCTCTGTCCATCACCCACGTCAGCCCCTGTCCATTCCTCCAACCAGCCACAGTACCCCCAATCCATTCCACCTCTCCCCCCCCCCCCCCCCCCCCCCGCCCACCTACACTGCCTCTTGTCAATTTCCTCCGGCCACCAGCAGTGCTCCCTGTCCATTCCACACCGGCCACCCGCAGTGCCCCGTCCACTCCCCAACCCCCCCCCCCCCCCAATATCCCTGTCCAATCCAATCCCCCCCCTGCCCAGTCCCCCTCGCCATCCACAGCACCGGCTATCCAACCCACACTGCCACCCATAGCACCCCCTGTCCATTCCCCCCCCCCCCCCATCCATTCAACCCGCCAGCCACAAGTCCCCCATCCATTCCCCCTGCCACCCAGAGCACCCCCTGTCCATCCCCCCTGACAGCCTCAGTGCCCCTGTCCATTCCCCACTGCACTCCCATCCATTCCCCCATGGACTATAACCTGGTGTTGCGATTTTTAACCATATTCAGAAACACCTGAAAGCACATACTTTTTTTTAAAAAAGAGCTGCTGAAATCTTTCTGAAACTTTCATTGAAGTCTGCACAGTTAGGCTACAGCTCAGGACAAGCTATAAGGGGTGAATGGCCTATACTTAGTCTCGAGAAATTGGTTCCAACTATGTAGAAATAGAGTTGTAAAGCACGTACACAAAGACTTTCAGTCCAGGCTGACTAGATATCCTAATTTAATCTAGTGACCCATTTGTAAGCATTTGGCCCATATCCTTCTAAACCCTTCCTTTTCATATGCCCATCCAGGTGCCTTTTAAATGCTGTAATTGTACCAGCCTCCACCACTTCCTCCGGCAGCTCATTCCAAACACACACCACCCTCTGTGTGAAAGAGTTGCCCCTTAGCTCCCTCATAAATCTTTTCCCCCTCATCCTAAATCTATACCCTCAAGTTCTGGACTTGCTCCCACTACCCTGGGGAAAAGGCATTAAAAAAGTTGAACAGCCAGACAGAATGCAAAAGAAATAAAATCTTAAGCCACAGGAAAAAATGTGATTCTATCCTTTTTTTTCCGATTTGCATTTGGACGCTTAAAAACGTCAGTAATAACGGCATCTCCACAGAGCATACTGCGCATGCTCCTCGGTGTCAGTAAGGCACAACGCATATTTGCCGGTGTCAGCAAATCACTGCGCATGCTTCTTGCTGTCTGCCGAAAAGGCGCGCGACCTACTTTTGACGAACCAATAGAATGCCAAGGAGGTCCAGAAGGAGACTGGTCCTCCTGCCAATCAGAGCCCCCCATGTTGTCTGAATGCGAAAGGTGCTCCATGAGTTTCTGAACCTACTGCTGATTCTCTGCCTCTGAATGAAGATTCACCTTCACGCCTTCAACTTCCTTCCTCTATCCAATTTCTGTGAGTGCGGCGCTCTCTTTTGCCACTGCCGTTTTCCATTTATTTTTAATGCTGGGCTCATGGGCCGTGGGTTTTACTCCCACAATCCAAAGATGTGCAGGTTGGGTGAATTGCCCAATTGGATGTGTAGGTTAGGTGCATTACTCAGGGGTAAATGTAGAGTAATAGGGGAATGGGTTGCTCTTCGGAGAGTTGGTTGGTCCGAAAGGCCTCTTCCCACACAGCAGGGATTCTATAAATTATTGACTTGTAGCAACTGAAAGGAAAGGGAGTGAATCCAGGCAGGTGTCAGACTCTGGAAAAGTTGGTCCAGATCTGTGTCTCAATTGGCAAAATAAACAGGCAGGAGGCTGGAAGAATATAGCAAGCCAGGCAGCATCAGGAAGTGAAGTCGACGTTTCGGGTGTACCCCTTCAGGACGGGGCGTGGGTGTAGGGGGAGCTGCAGAACAAGGGGATGCTGGGGACAGGATAGTGTAGTGGGGATAGGTGAAGACAGGTAGAGGATAAGACCTGGTTGATCAATGGGAGGAAGGAATCTGGTTGGCAGGGAGGGGGAGGAGCTGGGACAGGAGTTGGGGGATGGGAAGGGAGGTTATTTGAAATTGGAGCACTCATGTCAGAAAGGGATGGTGACTGGAAAGTCCGGTTGGCCGCTACAGACCCGGCTGTGATGCTCAGCGAACCATTTCCCAAGTTTACATTCGGTCTCTCCAATGTGGAGAAGACCACAATTGGCAAACACGTGGCAAGTGCAGTACCATCATATGAAGTGATAGCCTTTGCTGTGGGAAAAAAAGCAGAAAGGTGTGTTGTTTAAGTGGTGATGTATTGGGATGTGAAGAAAGTGAGAACTGGAGATCAGAGTCGGAAAGTCTGGCAAAGAAAAGCACAGCAGGTCAAGCATCCGAGCAGTAGGACAGTCAAAGTTTCAGGTATGAGCCCTTCATCAGGAATGATGCGTGGATGTTCAGAGGGGCATCAGCGTCCTTCTGTGCCAGTTGTCAGACAGGTGCAGCAGGCAATGAGCAAGGCAAGTGGTGTATTAGCAAGAGGAATTGAGTTCAGAGATGGGATGTCATCCTGCAGTTAGGGGGTCATTGAATAAATTCAAGGCTGAGTTAATCTGATTTTTGAACAAGAAAGAAATGGATGTTTATGGAGGAAGGCAAGAAAATGGTTTTATGCCCAGTTTAGAACAGTTCCAGAGTCAGACAACACAGAAACAGACCCTTCAGTCCAACTAAACCGTGCTGACTGTGTTCACAAACTAAACTAGTCCCACCTGTGTGTATTTGGCCCATATCCCTCTGAACCTTTCCTATTCACGTACTTATCCAAATGTCTTTTAAACCTTGTTCCTGTACCTACATCCACCACCGTGTCTGGACATTGATTCCACACACAAACTACTCTCAAAAAGAAAGGCGCTACTCCAGTCTTTTGAAAATCTTTCTCCACTCACCTTCCTCATTTGCTCCCTAATCTTGAAACCCCCATCCTAGGGAAAGGACACCTGCGGTTCACCTCATCTACCCTCCATGATTTTATGAACTTCTTTTAAGGTCACATCTCAACCTCATGTGTTCCAGTGAAAAAGTCCCAGCCTCTCCACCCAGCTGTAGGTATATTCATATCCAGTTATGAATTGTTCAATGCTGGTGCAGACTCGAAAGACCGAATGGCCTGGCCTTGCTCCCAACTCTCTCACTCTGTGTCCAGAAGAGCAAGAGGCCCTAAGTCAGAGGAGCAGAAATTAGGCCATTCAGCCCATCAGATCTAATCACCCCATTCAATTTTGGCTGCTAGGTTTCTCAACCCCATTCTCCCCATAACCCTTGATCCCCGATACTCAAGAACCTATCTGTCTCAGTTTTAAATATCCCCAGTGACCTGGCCTCCACAGCCTTCTATGGAAATAGATTCCACAGATTCACTGCTCTCTAGCTGAAGAAGTTTCTCCTTTCTAAAAGGTTTTCCCTTCACTCTAAGGCTGTGCCCTCTGGTCTGAGTCTGTCCCACCAATGGAAACATCTTTGCAATGTCCGCTCTGTCCAGGCTGTTCAGGATTATATATGTTTCAACTAGATCCTCCCCCGAGTGTGGGCCTATTAATCAGCATGAACCAGACCCTTCAGGATGAGGTACAGCAGGGATTAGAGTCAGCAAAGTGAGAATGGAGGGAGAGTGTGTGGGATGGAGATTTTCAGCTTCTAGGGAATGAGAGAGAAAAGTGAGTTTGCTATAAATTCGAATTGATCGGATGGGCCAAAGAGTGGTAGATGGAATTTAATTTTGAGAAAAGTGAGTTGTTGCATTTTGGTCAAGCAATCCAGGCAGGACTGACACAGTTAAGGGGAGTGTTGCAAAACAAAGAGACATTGGAGTGCAGGTTCATAGTTCTCAGGTAGACTGGATAGTGAATGAGGCATTTGGTAGGATGGCCTTTATTGGTCAGAGCATTAAGTAGATGAGTTGGGAGGTCATGTTGTGGCTGTCCAGGATGTTGTTTAAGCCAATTTTGGAATACTGCGTTCAGTTCTGATCTCCCTACTGTGGAGTCAGACTGACATTTTCCTTAGAGAAAAGCTCTACATTTAAATGACATTTTTGAGAAGGTAATTTATAGATTAGGATGTAGAGGTTAGGGTGGATTGGCTGTGCTAATTATTGACTTCCATCAACCTATTCCATCCAGAGAAATTTCCTCTCTGCAAAGTGTGGTTCACGTTGGCAAATTCAATCTTCCTCCGGTCCTCAGGAACACACTATAATGCGCAATGTTCTCAATGCCTGTTTAACGTTCAGTGGGGAAACTACTTTCAGTCCAACAGTTAGACAGAATTCCTCCGAAATGTTTTTGGCAAATGCACTGCTCCCATGAGAGCTCGTGGGCCCACAGTTCAAATGCTTTTAACAGCTTTTTTTTTCTAATTTCCCTGCCTTCCCAGGATACAGAATTTCTCCCACCAGAAATTGTTTGCCCTGAAAAAAATCCAGCAAGAACATGATTATGGAGCTGTCAGTAAAAATGCTTCATATGGGTCACCCAAGGTTAGAAATGGAAGAACATCACTGTTCAAAGCTCCTGTTCGTTTGCCCTTTCAAAATTCCTTGAATTTAAAGTGTTCCATTATAGCATTTAATTATGATCCATTAAAAGCAGTATCCAGTCTCATCTGCTGAAAATGTGTTGCTGTTTAAAGCGCAGCAGGTCAGGCAGCATCCAAGGAACAGGAAATTCAACGTTTCGGGCACAAGCCCTTCTTCCTGTTCCTTGGATGCTTCCTGACCTTCTGCGCTTTAACCAGCAACACATTTTCAGCTCTGATCTCCAGCATCTGCAGACCTCACTTTTTACTCCTAGTCTCATCTGAGTGAGAAACTGACTCAAAAAGCGAAATAACTTTTCTGTCTGCTCTTTAGATGTGACATCCTCTCCCTCTCTCTGTTGATGCAACAGGGTTACCAGAGCTGGAAGTATCACTCTCGGAATACAATTGCTGATCGACAATTTACTTCAACTGCTTAACATAAGGATTTAAAAGCTGCTAGCCTGATCTCGCACAAAGCACAAAAAACAAACTGTTCACCTGTGCCTGTGCAGAGGAGAAATAGATCACAAAATAAGAACTGTTACCAGTCCCACAACTGTTACCAAAGTCCCAGCCTCTCCTTATAACTCAAACCCTCCAGTCTTGGCAACATCCTGGTAAATCTTTACTGAACCCTCTCGAATAGAATTCTCATACTCTGCACTCCTGAAACATTTACAATTTCTAACGATACTAGCTGCTCATTCACTGATCCAACTGATAAGCGACATTGGAAGCTTAGTGCAGGAGGCTGAAAGAAATGAGTAGCTTTAAAACACAAACCACTCGGAGCTCAAAGCCTTCAATGAGAGTCTGAGCTCAGCGTTAAGTTCACTTCACCTTTATTGTGACCCAACTTTGTGAAAGCTTCAAATCCCCCTCAGCAAAAAGGCAGAGAAAAAGTAGCTGCTTTTTAAACAGCTCAAGGTCAAGGCACACCCACTCACGCCTATACCCCCACCCAACCTCACTGTCTTTACTATTGGTCAGCACAGAGATGTCCCTTTCTAATTGGATCCTTGGTACAGCCATAACCCGGAGGAAGTATTGCCTCACTCAGCAATTTCAACCCATACCCTGTATAGAGCCATCTGCCGCAGCGGGATTCAAACCCGGGAGCCCCTGGAACTGGGTTGATAGTCCAATCGATAATGGCACTCAGCCGTCGCTCCTTCAATCCCCCTGCGATGGTACATGAACTCGCTGGTGCCTCCGGAGGTGGGAGGAGCGGGTGAAGGCCTTCCCACACTCGGGGCAGGGGAATGGCCTCTCGCCAGTGTGGACCCGCTGGTGGGTCAGCCTGTCGGAAGAATTGCTGAAGGCCTTCCCGCACTCGGGACAGCTGAAGGGTCTTTCCCCTGTGTGGACCCGCCAGTGAGTCAGCAGGGTGGAGGAATTGCTGAAAGTCTTCCCGCACTCAGTGCAGCTGAAGAGCCCCTCCCCAGTGTGGACCCGCTGGTGCCTGAGCAGGGCGGAGGAATTGCTGAAGGCTTTCCTGCACTCGGGACAGTTGAAGGGTCTCTCCCCTGTGTGGACGCGCTGGTGCCTCAGCAGAGAGGAGGAATTGCTGAAGGCCTTCCTGCACTCAGGACAGCTGAACGGCCTCTCCCCAGTGTGGGCCCGCTGGTGCCTCAGCAGAGAGGAGGAATTGCTGAAGGCCTTCCTGCACTCTGGGCAGCTGAAGGGCCTCTCCCCCGTGTGGACCCACTGGTGGTTTAGCAGTCCAGAGACCTGGGTAAAGGCCTTCCTGCACTCAGGGCAGCTGTACGGCCTCTCCCCAGTGTGGATCCGCTGGTGGGTCAGCAGGGTGGAGGAATGTCTGAAGGCCTTCCCACAGACAGGGCAGGTGAACGGCTTCTGCCCGGTGTGACTACGCTGGTGAATCTCCAGGGAAGATGGGAAAGGGAAGCCTTTCCCGCAGTCACCACACTTCCACGGTTTCTCCAAGAGGTGGGATTCCTCGGGTTTCTCCATGGCCGAAGTTTGGAGCCACTCCCTGCTGTGAATTCCTTTTTCCAGGCCGTATAGCTGTTTTAGGCTCCACACTCAGTGCACTGCAATGGTAGGGTCTGTCATACAGTCCCACTGATGCTGAAAACGTACTGAAACAGGAACCAAAAAGCTTTGCTCCTTCTCACAGAATCATAGTTGAAAACCGTTGCGGTCCCGATGGATTGCGTGACCGTCAGACATTGACGTCAAAGTGAGGACTGCAGATACTGAAGAGTCATTATCGAAAAGTGTGGCGCTGGAAAAGCACAGCAGGTGAGTCAACGTTACGGGCTTAAGCCCTTCATCTGTTGATTTTGAAACTTCCGTCCTCGGATTTTCAAATACAGTAGCGCCTCGACTTACGAACTTAATCCAAAAAGTTCGTGAACTGAATCAACTTTTCCCATTGTTTGGGAAGCGTAAGAATGGTTGGACGGCTGTTCACAGCGCACACGCCAAAGACGAACTGAATGAGATCATGCGGGGTCCGAGCGCTTTTGCGTTCAACAAGCGCGTAGCAAAGCAGAATAATGAAACCACGTGGTCGCACATGGGCTTTTTGCGTTTGTACCTTGAATTTTGTACGTACGTTGAAGCAAAGTTTTACGTACAATCCTGTTCGTAAACCGATTTGTACATGAACGTGGTCGTTCATACGTCGAGGCGCTACTGTGCTCTGTAAAAAAAGATATTACAAAGGTCATCACTGTCGGTGCAGGGTAGAAATTCTGAACAAGCAATTCTATTTTCTGTGCAATATTCTTTTCTTTTGTTATTCCACAAAATTGAAAGCACCATCCCACACTCTCTCCCCTCTGTCCTCACTCGGCCCTAACTAATTCTCCTGAAGGTGCTGATTCAAGATCTTACAGGGCAGAAAAGCAAAAACAGCAAGACTGCCATCTCTCTGAACTTTGAATACCTCCATCTGAAAAGCTAATATCTTTCACAACACTGGGATACTGCTGACAGTGAGCAGGTCTGATTTTGGGAAGCAAAAAGAAAGTGTCAATTCAGGGTGAACCTGCCTCGCAGCTTCTTGAGGAAGAACCAGACACAAAATGGTTAATGTCCCCGGAAGGTGGGAGCAAAATGAGATGTCAAGGCATTAACATTGACGCCTGAGTCATAGAGATATATAGCACGGAAACAGACCCTTCTGTCCAACACAACTGTACTGACCAGATATCCTAAATTGATCTAGTCCCATTTGCTGGCACGTGTCATCCCCACCCCCTGTCCTGAGACCTTGAGCCTCCAAGCTGACCCTCAAAGGTTTGGTTTGTCCCTCCATTCTTTCCCAGTTGTCTTTGTAGATTTTGAAAACTTTCCCAATTCTGAGTATAGGATTTGGGAAGTTATGTTGTAGCTGTACAGGACATTGGTTAGGCCACATTTGGAATATTGTGTGCAATTCTGGTTTCCTTACTATCGGTAAGACGTTATGAAACTTGAAAGGGTTCAGAAAAATTTACAAGGATGTTGCCCGGATGGAGGATTTGATCTATAGGGAGGCTAGGTCTGTTTTCCCTGGAGCGTTGGAGGCTAAGGCGTAACCTTATAGAGGTTTACAAAATCATGAAGGGCATGGATAAATAGCCATGGTCTTTTCCCTGCGGTGGGGTGGTCAGGGTCCAGAACCAGAGGGCATAGGTTTAGGGTGAGAGGGGAAAGATACAAAAGAGATCTGAGGGGCAATGTTTTCACACAGAGGGTGGTACGTGTTTGGAATGAGCTGCCAGAGGAAGTGGTGGAGGTTAGTACAATTGCAATATTTAAAAGGCATCTGGACTGGTAAATGAATGAGAAGGGTTTCGAGGGATACGGGCCATGTGCTGACTGGTGGGACCAGATTGGGTTGGGATGTCTGGGCGGCATGGATGAGTTGGACCAAAGGGTCTGTTTCCATGCTGTATATCTCTATGACTAGTTGGACTAAATGCTCTTTCTGTGCTGTATGACTCTGGAACTGTTCTGTACTGGTCTTAAAACCATGTTCTTGCCTTCCCCCACAAACATCCACTTCTTTGTTCAAAAATCAGATAACTCAACCTTGAATATATTCAATGACACGCTAACTGCAGGAAGACACCCCAGTTGTGAACTCAATTCCACATCCAAATACATCTCCATTTAAACAATGCACCTCCTTTCTGTTTTTCTTTGCCACAGCCAAGGCTATAACTTCATATTGTAGTACTGCATTTGCCCTGTGTTTGCCGATTGTGGTCCTCTCTATATCGGGGAGAGCGAGCGTAAACTTGGGGAACGGTTCACTGAGCATCACAGCTGGGTCCACAAAGCCGACCAGACCTCCCAGTCACCATCCATAACAATCCCCCTTTCTGACATGACCATCTTTGGCCTCCTCCATTGCCACAACGAACCTAACTGCAAATTGGAGGGACCACACCTCATCTTCCAGGCAGCCTACAGCCCGAAGGACTCAACGTTGAGTTTTTCAATTTCAAAAAAACCTCTCTCCTTGTTCTCTGCCAGCAACCAGATCGTACCCTCTACCTGTCTTAACCTATCCCCGCTTCACTCCCACCCCCTTTATCTGCAGCTTCTCCAGCCAGCCCCAGCCCCGAGGAAGGGTTACACCCAAAACGTCGACTTCTCCACTTCCTGCCTATCTATTTTGCAAATTGAGACGCAGACCTGGACCAGCATTTCCAGAGTCTGTCCCCTTCCGGATTCACTCTTTTCTTTCAGTTGCTGCAAGTCAACAACGAACCCCAGAATGAAAAAGAAATGGAATGGGAGCAAGAGAGTGCCGTACTCACATATCTGGGACAGAGGAAGGAATTCGCAGTCTGGGTAAAGCTCTATCTTTATTCAGAGAGAGAGAGAGTATTAGGAGTCACAGTTTGAGAAGCTCATGGTCCGACTTCCGCATTCAGACAATGTGCTGGCTCTGATTGGCAGGAGGACCAGTCTCCTTCCAGTCTTCCAATGTTGCCTATTGGTCAATCAAAAGAAGGTTTCGCGCCTTTTTTGCGTACAGCGATGAGCATGCTCAGTGTTTTGCGGACACTGGCCAGCATGCGCACTGGGTTGCTGACACTGGCAAACATGCGCAGTATGCTCTATGGGGATGTTGGTGTTTCTGACAGATTTTAAGTGTCCAAATGCCAACAGCGGAAAAAAGATAGAGCCACAATTTTTTTTTCCCTGCGGCACGATATTTTATTCCTTTAGCATTTTGTCTGGCTGCTCAACTTTTGTATGTCGTTTCCCCTTGTCGTGGGGGCAAGGCACCGAGACCAGAACTGGAGGGCAGAGGTGTAGGGTGAGAGGGGAAAGATTTCTGAGGGTCCTAAGGGGCAATCCTTTCGCACAGAGGGTGGTATGTATATGGAATGAACTGTCAGATTACATGGTGGGGGCTGGTACAATTACATTTAAAATGCATCTGGATGGGATATGAATAGGAAAGATTCAGAGACATAAGGGGCGACATACTGGCATCTGGTCGGCATAGACCGAAGAGTTTGTTTCCGTGCTGTACATCTGTGACTAGCACTCGGAGTATGGCTCCTTCATCAGGTGATTGTGGAGAATAAAATCATAAGGCACAGAATGGATGGAAAAACATTACAGTGCACTGAAATGTTATATTGAAAAACCCTGGATTGTTAAGTCCTTCATCTTTTAGTATGGGCTGCTCGTATCATTCATTTGTAAATCACAGAAATTCCTGAAAGACATTTTCTTGAGATAAGTTTCATAAGAAAAGGTGACATCTCAGCACTGAGAATGCACTAAAGGTGTGAAATCAGGGTCTGTCTGTATCACAATCTTGAGTCAGACTGGTTCTATTTCCAAAGTGGAATTTACAAAATATTACATGGATTGAACAGCCTGCAGGTTGTGCATTTTTTTGAGAAAAATAGAATGTCTCTACAAAACTAATTCTGCAAGTACAAATTCACCCCCATGGATGTGTGTGTGTGTGTGTGTGTGTGTGTGTGTGTGAGAATGAAGCAGAGAAAAGTCTATTTCATGCTGTATATCCCGATGTCTACTTGATAACAGATGCTTTAATTCTGTTGGTGTAAATATTGTTGTAAATCATAGCTGGGTATGAATAGTTAGATGTTAGGGAGAGAGAATGACTCAAGTTGGGCACTGTAAGAATCGTGGGAGAGCCCTAGTACTGGTTTACTACTTCATGAACAAACATTAAGCACAAGCATTTATTTATTTCTAATTTTGTTCTGTTTTGCTTGTTTGATTTCCGCTAGGACTACACTCTGTGTCTGGATGGTTGACAGCTGGGGTGGGGGCTTGGGTCTTGATTGACTGAATGTTTTATTGTCCAGAAGGTGTAGGGTGGGGGTCAAAGTTTCAGCAGAAGTCCAGCAGACCAGAACAGAACAATATTTACCCTGTGGGTACAGGGACATCAGAGGACAGAGAAATCAGGACCTGAAATCTGAGCTGACACCAGACTTCCCTGTGATCAGTGCTTTGATGAGCAGCGTCAACCCTCTACCTTCACCTAGCTTCCATTTGACTTTCACCTCGATATTCAGGATCCAATCCTTGTCATCTTGAAGCCATGCCTCTGTAAGGAGTCTCAGATCATAATTATTCTCTTCAATGTGTGCAGTCAATTTTGTTACAATGCACCACACTTTCAGAAACATCGTTTTTAGTTTCAAGTTTTGTGATCTTCAGATCCAGTTTTGATTGCTGGTACATTTACTCACCTTGTCCCTTTCTATCATTCTCTGATGTTCATTTTCCACATCACTACATTGCTCACTGGCCTTGATTTGGATTGGCCATGCTAAATTGCCCATAGTGCGCAGGGATGTGCAGGTTAGGTTGGTTAGCATGGGAAAGGCAGGGTTACAGTTTCATAGTAAAA